>NW_026019443.1:0-78028 GCF_003254725.2 Canis lupus dingo | reverse complement strand
GCTTACTCTGGTCCCCCCTGGGCCTCTCTCTACCTGGTGACTCGTGGTCACCTCTTGGACTTCAATAGTCCGGGTGAATCGGTCCTTAGCTGGTCCCACCTGATCTATGACTGGTCGCCACCTGGGTCTCACCGGACTTGGTGAATCCTGTTGCCACCTGCGCCTCACCTGGACTAGTGATGTGGTCACACCTGGACCCACTGGATCGGTGGCTCTGGTTCCCATATGGGCTCCCCCTGGACCTGGGTCCTGTGGTCTCCATCTGGCTCTGCTGGAAAATGACTGTGATCCATATTTGGGCCGCTCCTGAACCTCTTGACTCTGGTCCTTACCTGGCGCATCATTGGGACCTGGATACTCTCTTATATATCTGGCCTCACCTGGACATGGTGACTGTGGTCCCACCTGGGCCTCACCGGCACGAGTTGACGGGTTCCCAAGGACCTCACCTGGAACTGGTGGCTAGGTCCTCATATGGGCATCATGGGACCTGTTTCTCAGTTCCACATCGGGGCTCACATGGACCTAGTGTTTCTCGTCCCACTCTGGCCTCACCTGACGTGGTGACTCTGGTCCCCACCTGGATATCACCAGAACCGGTGTCTCTAGTCCCCCTCTGGGACTCACCAAGCTGGGGACACTGGTCGTCAACTGAGCCTCAACAGGACCTGGTGAATCACTCCTCATTAGGCCTCATCTGGACCTTGTGACTCTTTCCTCCCACCTGAATCAATGGATATGGTTACGCTGTTCCCCACCTGGGCCTCACTGAACTGAAACTTTGCTCACACTTTGGCCTCAACTGGACCTGATGACTCTGGTCCCCCCAACTAGGCCTCCATCTGGACGTGGTGACTTGTGGTCCCCACCTGGTCTCACCTGACCAGTGACTTTCATTCCCACATGACCCACACCTGGACCTGGTACTGTGGTGTTCTTGTAGACTCACATTTACCTGGTGACTCCGGTCCCCACTAGGGCCTCACCTAGATGCGTTGACTCTGGCCTCCCTTGGCCTCACTGGACTTGGTGAGTGGGGTTGCCACCTGGGCCTCACCCATACCTGGTGACTCAGTCCCCCACGTGCCTCTTGGACCTGGTGAACCTGGTCCTTACCTGGTCCTCTTCCAGACCCGGACTCTGGTCCCCACCTGGGCCTCACCTGGACCTGGTGAAACTGGTCCCCATTTTGGCCTCACCCAGTCCTGGTATCTTGTTCCCCACCTGGACCTGATTGCTGTGGACTATTTCTCGGCCTCACCTGGAAATGGTGACTCTGATCCTATCTGCGCGTCACCCAGATCTGGTGACTCGGGTCCTAACCTGGGCATCTTTGGTACCTGGTGACTCTGTTCCACACCTGAGCCTCACCTGGACTGATGACTCTGGAACCTCTCGGGCCTCACTCTCACATTTTGACGTGGTCCCATTTGGATGTCACCTTGAACCAGGTGATTCTGGTACCCCTCTTGGCCTCAACCAGATCTGGTGCCTCTAGTCTCACTAGGCCTCACATGGACTGTAGTGATTTCTCCATCTGTTCCTCATTTGGACACTGGTGACTCTGGTCCCTACCAGGGCATCATCGGGACATGGTTCCACTCAATGGCCTACAGTTGGCCTCACCGGGACCTGGTGAGTATGTTTGCCACCTTGGCTCACCCATACCTGGTGACTCAGGTCCCCCACGTGGGCCTCTTGGACCTTGTGAATCTGGTCCCCATCTGGGCCTCACCCTGTCCTGGTGACTTTGTTCCCCACATGGACCGGATGGTGGAACTCTTTCTTGGCCTCACCTGTAACGGGTGACTCTGATCCTATCGGCGTCACCCAGACCTGGTGACTCTGGTCCTCAACTGGGAATTGGTACCATGGTGACTCTGTTTCCACCACCTCAGCCTCACCTGGACATGATGACTCGGAACCCCTCTATGGCCTCACCCTGACCTGGTGACTCTGGTCACCCCTTGGGCTTCACTTGGGCCTGGTGGATCTGGTCCTTAGCTAGTCCGTACCTGGATCTGGTGACGGGTCGCCACCCTGGGCCTCACCGGACTTGGTGAATCCTGTTGTCACCTGCGCCTCACCTGGACCTTGTGACTGTGTTCCTACTGAAGCAGTTTAGTTTGAGGCCCAGAAGGGGACCAGAGGTCCCTGTTCCAAGTGAGGCCCAGGTGTGGAATAGAGTATCCAGGTCCCAATGATGCCTGGGTGAGGACCAGAGTCACTAGGGCCATGCAGGCCCAGATGGGGAACAGAATCACTAGGTCCTGGTGAGGCCTAGAATAAGACCACAGTCACCAGTATCTGGTGAGC
Organism: Canis lupus dingo; assembly: GCF_003254725.2. Lineage (NCBI taxonomy): Eukaryota > Metazoa > Chordata > Mammalia > Carnivora > Canidae > Canis > Canis lupus. The sequence continues at coordinate 75,712 of NW_026019443.1, read as the reverse complement.
CCCTTGTGGGAACAAGAGCCAATCTATCCAGCTGACTCCCAGGTCCATGTGAGGCCCACGTCAGGAACAGATTCATCAGGTCGAATTGAGGCATAGCAGGGGACAAGAGTCACCAGGTCTGGGTGCGGCCTAGGTGGGGCAAGATTCAGCAGTTCTGAGTTAGTCAAAGTGGGGACGAGAACACCAGGTCAATGTGAGGCCAAACTAAGGACCAGAGTCACCAGATCCAGGTGAGGTCCATGTTGGAAAGAGAGCCAAGGTCCAGGAGAGGTCCAGATGGGGACCAGAGTCTCGAGATCCAGATGAAGCCCAGGTGGGGACCAGAGTCACCAGATCCAGGTGAAGCCTAGGTGGGGACCAGAGTCACTAGGTCAAGATGAGGCCCAGGTGAGGACCAGAGATTCCAGGTATACGTGAGGCCCCGGTGGGGATCAGAATCAACAGGTCCATGTGAGGCCGGCTTGGGGACCATGGTCAACAGGTCTACTTGAGTCCCAGGTATGGAACACAGTAACCAGGTCCAGGTCAGTCCCTGGTGGTGACAATAGTCACCACGTTCAGGTGAGGCCCATGTGGGGAGCAGGATCACCAGGTACAGGATAGGCCCTTGAAAGAACAAGAGTCAACAGTTCGAGGGTATGTGCAGGTGGCAACCAGGGTCAGCAGGTCCAAGTCAGGCCAAAGTGGGGTTCACAGTCTGAGTGCACGGTGAGACTAAGAAGGTGACCACAGTCACCTGGTCCAGGTGAGGTCCAGTTGTGGAACACAGTCACCGGGTCCAAATTTTGCGCAGTTGAGGACCATGGTCAACAGGGCCAGGTGAGTCCCAGATGGGGACCGGAGTCCCCAAATCCAGGTGAAGCCCAGGTGGGGACCACAGTCACCAGATCCAGGGTAGTCTCGAGTGAAGACCAGAATCACCAGGTCCAGGTGAGGTGCAGGTGGCAACCACACTCACCAGGTCCCCGTCAGGCCCTGGTGGGGACCAGAGTCACGAGATACATGAGAAGCTAGAAACACTGCAGCCACCAGGTCCACATGATGTCCATGTGGGAACGAGAATCACCAGTTACAGGTGAGGACAAGGTGGGGATCCGACTCACCCTGTCCAGGTGAGACCCAAGTGGGAACCAGTGTCACAATGTCCAGGTGTGACCCAGGTGAAGACCAGAGTTAATAGGTCCGGCTGGGTCACTGTTAGTGAACAGTGTAACCATATCCTGATGTTACCCTGGTGGGTACCAGAGACATCAGGTCCTGGTGAGGCCCAGGTTGGACCAGAGACATGAGGTCCAGGTGAGGTCCCGATGGGAACCACAGTCACCAGGTCAGGTGAGGCCATGCTTAGTATCAGAGTCACCAGTTACAGGTGAGGCCCAGGTGGAGCCAGAGTCACCTGGTACAGAAGAGGTCAAAGTCAGGACCAGAGTTACCAGGATCAGGTCAGTCCTAGTGGGGAATAGAGTAAGCATGTGCGATGATGCCCAGGTAGAAACAGAGACACTAGGTCCAGATGAGTGGCAGGTGGGGAGCATATTCACTAGGTCCCGGTGAGGCCCAGTTAAGGATCAGAGTCACCAGATCTTGTTGAGGCCTAGAGTGGTACCAGAATCACCTGGACCAGGTGACATCCAGATGGGGACCAGTGTCACCAGGTCAGGGTGAGGACAAGGGATGTTCCAGTGTCATCATGTCCAGGTGAGGCTCATGTGTGGAACAGAGTCACCAGGTACCAATGGTCCACAGGTGAGGACCAGAGTGACCAGATCTGGGTGACGGGCAGATAGGATCAGAGTCACCAGTTCCAGGTGAGGCCAAGAAGAAGTCCACAGCAATCAGGTCCAGGTGCGGAACAAAGTCACCAGGCCTGGGTGAGGCCCAGATGGGGACCAGATTCACCAGGTCCAGGTGAGGCCCAGGTGGTGACCAGAGTCCCCGGGTCTGGGAGAGGACCAGGTAAGGACCAGATTCACCAGGTCCAAGAAGCCCACGTGGGGACCTGAGTCACCAGGTATGGAGTGGCAACCCCACTCACCAGGTCCAGTGAGGCCAACCTGCAGGCCAGAATAACCAGATCCAGGTGAGGCCCAAGTGGGGACCGGAGTCACCAGGTAAATGTGAGTCTACAAGAACACCACAGTCACCAGGTCCAGATGTGGTTCATGTGGGAACGAGAGGTCCAGGTCCAGGTAAGGCCCAGGTGGAGACAAGTCACCAGGTCCAGATTGAGGCCTAGGTGGGGGGACCAGATTCATCAGGACCAGTTGAGGCCAAAGTGCGGAGCAAAGTTATCATGTCCAGGTGAGGCCCAGGTGGGGAACAGAGTAACCATGTCCCATTGATGCCAGGTGGGAAAGAGTCACAAGGTCCAGAAGAGGCCTAAGTCAGGAGTAGAATCACCAGGTCCTTTCGAGGACCAGTTGAGGACCAGTGTCCCCAGCTCCGGGTGAAACCCATAGGGGGACCAGCGTCACCCGGTTCTGGTGATATCCAGGTGGGGACCAGACTCAGCACGTCAGGGAGAGATCCAGAGTCGGACGAGAATCACTAGGTCCAGGTGAGGCCCCGATGTGGAACTGAGATACCAGGACCCATGATGACCATATGAGAACCTGTGTCACCACGTCCAGGTGAGGTCCCTGTGGGAACCAGTCACCTCGTCCAGGTGAGGCCCAGGTGGGACCACAGTCACCAGGTCCAGGTGAGGCCTAGTCATATAAGAGAGTACCCACGGTCCCAATGATGCGCAGGTAAGGACCAGAGTCAGCAGGTCCAGGAGAGGCACAAATATGTATCAAAGTCATTGTGTTCCAGGTGAGGCCAGATGGAGACCACAGGAACCAGGTCCAGGAGAGCCCCATATGGGAACCAGAGCCACCAGATCCAGGTGAGGTCCACGTGGGACCACAGTCAAAAGGTCTGGGTGAGGCGCAGGTGGCAAAAGGATTCACCAAGACCAGGTGAGGCCCAGGTGGCGACCAGTCACCAGATCCAGGTGAGGAACACCTAAGTACCAGATTCACCAGGCCCAAGTGAAACCCAAGGGGTGACCAGAGTCACCAGGTAAGGGTGAGGGCCAGAGGGGGAACCAGAGTAACCAGTTTAGTTTGAGGCCCAGAATGGGACCAGAGTTCCTTGGTCAAAGTGAGGCCCAGGTGTGGAATAGAGTATCCAGATCCCATGATGCCTGGGTTAGGACCAGAGTCACTAGGGCCATGCAGGCCCAGATGGGGAACAGAATCACTAGGTCCTGGTGAGCCATAGATAAGACCACAGTCAGCAGTATCAGGTGAGCCCCTTGTGGGAACCAGAGCCACTCTATCCAGCTGAGTCCCAGGTCCATGTGAGTCCCACGTGAGGACCAGATTCATCATGTCGAATTGAGGCATAGCTGGAGACAAGTGTCACCAGGTTTGGGTGCGGCCTAGATGGGGCAAGATTCAGCAGTTCTGAGTTAGGTCAAAGTGGGGACGAGAGACACCAGGTCCAGGTGAGGCCAAACTGAGGACCAGAGTCACCAGATCGAGGTGAGGTCCAGGTGGGGACCAGAGTTACCAGATCCAGGTGACGTACAGGTGGGGACCAGAGTCACTAGGTCCAGTTGCAGCCCAGGTGAGGACCAGAGTTACCAGGTACACGTGAGGCCCCGATGGGTATCAGAGGCAACAGGTACTTTTGAGGACGGCTTGGGAACCATGGTCAACAGGTCTACTTGGGGCCCAGGTGTAGAACACAGTAACCAGGTCCAGGTGAGTCCACGGTGGTGACAAGAGACACCACGTCAAGGTGAAGCCCAGGTGGTGACCAGGATCACCAGGTACAGGAGAGGTCCTTGAATAGAGCAGAGTCAACAGTTCGAGGTCAGGCGCATGTGGCAACCAGGGGCAGCAGGTCCAAGTCAGGCCAAAGTGGGCTTCATAGTCACTAGGGCACGGTGAGACCCAGAGGGGGACCAGAGTCACTTGGTCCAGGTGAGGTCCAGTTGTGGAACACAGTCACCGCGTCCCAATTTTTCCCTCTTGAGGACCATGGTCAACAGGGCCAGGTGAGGCCCAGATGGGGACCGGAGTCCCCAAATCCAGGTGAAGCCCAGTTGGGGACCATAGTCACCAGATCCAGGGTAATCTCAGGTGCAGACCAGAATCACCAGGTCCACGTGAGGTGCAGGTGGCAACCACACGCACCAGGTCCAGGGGAGGCCAACCTGCAGGCCATGCAGTGGAAACATGTCCCGATGATGCCCAGGTAGGGACCAGAGTCACCAGGTCCAAATGAGGCCCACATGGAGCATATTCACTAGGTCCAGGTGAGGCCCAGTTGAGGACCAAAGTCACCAGATCTGGTTGAGGACTAGAGTGGTACCAGATTCACCTGGTCAAAGTGACATCCAGTTGGGGACCAGAGTCACCAGGTCAGGGTGAGGCCCAGAGAGGATCCAGAGTCATCATGTCCAGGTGAGGCTCAGGTGTGGAACAGAGTCACCAGGTACCAATCATGCCCAGGTGAGGACCAGAGTCACCACTCTGGGTGACGCGCAGATAGGATCAGAGTCACCAGTTCCAGCTGAGGCTAAGAAAGAGTCCACAGCAATCAGTTCCAGGTGGGGAACAAAGTCACCAGGATTTCGTGAGGCCAAGATGGGGACCAGATTCACCAGGTCCAGGTGAGGTCCAGTTGGGGACCTGCGTCCCCGGGTCTCGGAGAGGACCAGGTAAGGACCAGATTCACCATGTCCAGTGAGGCCCACGTGGGGACTTGTGTCACCAGGTATGTGTGAGACCCAGGTGGCAACCCCACTCACCAGGTCCAGGTGAGGCCAATCTGCAGGCCATGCAGAGGAACCGTGTTCCGATGATGCACAGGTAGGGACCAGAGTTACCAGGTCCAGGTCAGGCCAACCTGCAGCCCATTCAGTGGAACCATGTCCCGATGATGCCCAGGTACGAACATAGTCACCAGGTCCAAATGAGGCCATGATGGAGCATATTCACTAGGTCCAGGTGAGGCCCTGTTGAGGACCAGAGTCACCAGATCTGGTTGAGGTCTAGAGGGGTACCAGAATCACCTGGTCCAGGTGACATCTAGTGGGGACCAGAGTCACCAGGACAGGGTGAGGCCAAGAGAGGTTGCAGAGTCATCATGTCCAGGTGAGGCTAGGTGTGGAACAGAGTCACCAGGTACCAATGATGCCATGGTGAGGACCAGAGTCACCAGGTCTGTGTGACGCGCAGATAGGATCAGACTCACCAGTTCCAGGTGAGGCCAAGAAGGAGTCCACAGCAATCAGGTCCAGGTGGGGAACAAAGTCAACAGGACTGGGTGAGGCCCAGATTGGGACCAGATTCACCAGGTCCAGGTGATTCCCAAGTGGTGACCAGAGTTACCAGTTCCGGGTGAGGACCAGGTAAGGACCAGATTCACCAGGTCCAAGTGAGGCCCACGTGGAGACCTGAGTCACCAAGTATGGGTGAGGCCCAAGTGGCATCCTCACTAACCAGGTCCATGTGAGGCCAACCTGCAGGCAAAGTCACCCGATTCACGTGAGGCCCTAGTGGGGACTGGAGTCACCAGTTAAAAGTGATTCTACAAGAACAACACAGTCACCAGGACCTGGTGTTGTTCATGTGGGAACGAGAGTCACCAGGTCCAGGTGAGACCCAGGTGGGGAACACAGTCACCAGGTCCAGATTGAGGCCTAGGTGGGGGGACCAGAGTCATCAGGACCAGTTGAGGCCAAAGTGTGGAGCAAAGTTATCATGTCCATATGATGCCCAGGTGGGGAAGAGTAACCATGTCCCGTTGATGCCAGGTGGGAAAAGAGTCACAAGGTCCATACGAGGCCTTAGTGAGGAGTAGATTCACCAGGTCCTGTTGAGGCCCAGTTGAGGACCAGTGTCCCCAGCTCCGGGTGAGTCCCAGAGGGGGACCAGTGTCACCCGGTTCTCGTGATATCCAGGTGGGGACCAGAGTCACCACGTCAGGGTGAGGCCCAGAGTGGGACGAGAATAACTAGGTCCAGATGAGACCCCGATGTGGAACTGAGAACCCTGGTCCCATGATGCCCATATGAGGCCCTGAGTCACCAGGTCCAGGTGAGGTCCCTGTGGGAACCAGTCACCTCGTCCAGGGTGAGGCCCAGGTGTGACCACAGTCACCAGGTCCAGGTGAGGCCCAGGTATATAGAGAGTATCCAGGTCCCAATGATGCCCAGGTAAGGACCAGAGGCAACAGGTCCAGGAGAGGCCCAAATATGGATCAGAGTCATTGTGTTCCAGGTGAGGCCAGATGGAGACCACAGGAACCAGGTCCAGGAGAGCCCCATATGGGAACTAGAGCCACCAGATCCAGGTGAGATCCAGGTGAGACCAGAGTCACAAGGTCCAGGTGAGGCGCAGGTGGCAACAGGATTCACCAAGTCCAGGTGAGGCCCAGGTGGCGACCAGTCACCAGAACCAGGTGCGGACCAGCTAAGGACCAGATTCACCAGGCCGAAGTGATGCCCAAATTGTGACCAGAGTCACCAGGTAAGGGTGAGTCACAAGGGGGAACCACAGTATCCAGTTTAGTTTGAGGCCCAGAATGGGACCAGAGGTCCCTGTTAAGTGAGGCCCAGGTGTGGAATATAGTTTCCAGGTCCCAATGATGCCTGGGTGAGGACCAGAGTCACTAGGGCATGCAGGCCCAGATGGGGCACAGAATCACTAGGTCCTGGTGAGGCATAGATAAGACCAAAGTCAGCAGTATCAGGTGAGCCCCTTGTGGGAACCAGAGCCACTCTATCCAGCTGAGTCCCAGGTCCATGTGAGGACCACGTGAGGACCAGATTCATCAGGTCGAATTGAGGCATAGCTGGGGACAAGAGTCACCAGGTCTGGGTGCGGCCTAGGTGGGGCAAGATTCAGCAGTTCTGAGTTAGGTCAAAATGGGGACGAGAGACACCAAGTCCAGGTGAGGCCAAACTGAGGACCAGAGGCACCAGATCCAGGTGAGGTCCATGTTGGAAAGAGAGTCACCAGGTCCAGGAGAGGTCCAGGTGGGGACCAGAGTCACCAGATACAGGTGAAGTCCAGGTGGCTACCAGAGTCACTAGGTCCAGATGAGACCGAGGTGAGGATCAGAGTTACCAGATACACGTGAGCCCCCGGCGGGAATCAGAGCCAAACGGTCCACGTGAGGACGGCTTGGGACCATGGTCAAGAGGTGTACTTGAGGCCCAGGTGTGGAACACAGTAATCATGTCCAGGTGAGTCCCCAGTGGTGACAAGAGTCACCACGTCCAGTTGAGGCCCAATTGGGGACCAGGATCACCAGGTACAGGGGAGGCCCTTGAGAGAACCAGAGTCAACAGTTCGAGGTCAGGCGCAGGTGGCAACCAGGGTCAGCAGGTCCAAGTCAGGCCAAAGTGGGGTTCACACTCACTAGGGCACAGTGAGACCCAGAGGGGGACCAGAGTCACCTGGTCCAGGTGAGGTCCAGTTATGGAACACAGTCACCGGGTCCCAATTTTGCCCAGTTGAGGACCATGGTCAACAGGGCCAGGTGAGACCCAGATGGGGACCAGAGTCCCCAAATCCAGGTGAAGCCCAGGTGGGGACCAGAGTGACCAGATCCAGGTGAAGCCCAGGTGGGGACCACAGTCACCAGATCCAGGGTAGTCTCAGGTGCAGACCAGAATCACCAGGTCCAGGTGAGGTGCAGGTGGCAACCACACTCACCAAGTCCCGGTGAGGTCCTGGTGGGGACCAGAGTCACGAGGTACATGAGAAGCTAGAAACACTGCAGCCACCAGGTCCACATGATGTCCATGTGGGAACGAGAATCACCAGTTTTAGGTGAGGACCCGGTGGGGATCCGACTCACCCTCTCCAGTTGAGACCCAGGTGGGAACCAGTGTCACCATGACCAGGTGTGGCCCCAGGTGAAGACCAGAGTAAATAGGTCCGGCTGGTTCACTGTTAGTGAACTGTGTAACCATATCCTGAAGCTACCCAGGTGGATACAAGAGACACCATGTCCTGGTGAGGCCCAGGAGGGACCAGAGACTTGAGGTCCAGATGAGGTTCGATGGAAACCACAGTCACCAGGTCAGGTGAGGCCATGCTTAGGATCAGAGTCACCAGTTACAGGTGAGGCCCAGGTTGAGCCAGAGTCACCTGGAACAGAAAAGGCCAAAGTCAGGACCAGAGTTACCAGGATCAGGTCAGTCCCAGGGGGGAATAGAGTAACCATGTCCCGATGATGCCCAGGTAGAACCAGAGTCACCAGGTCCAGATGAAGCACAAGTGGGGAGCATGTTCACTAGGTCCCGGTGAGGCCCAGTTGAGGACCAGAGTCACCAGGTCAAGTTGAGGCCAAGAGTGGTACCAGATTCACCTGGTCTAGGTGACTTCCAGATGGTGACCAGAGTCACCATGTCATACTGAGGCCCAGAGAGGTTCCAGAGTCATCATGTCCAGGTGACGCTCAGGTGTGGAACAGAGTATCCAGGTCATAATGGTCCACAGGTGAGGAAAGGAGTCACCAGATCAGGGTGAGGACCACTTAGGATCAGAGTCACCAGTTCCAGGTGAGGTCAAAAAAGTGTCCACAGCAATCAGGTCCAGGTGGGGAACAAAGTCACCAGGACTCGGTGAGGCCCAGATGGGGACCAGATTCACCAGGTCCACGTGATTCCCAGGTGGTGACCAGACTTACCAATTCCGGGTGAGGACCAGGTAAGGACCAGATTCACCAGGTCCAAGAGGCCCAAGTGGAGACCTGAGTCACCAGGTATGGGTGAGGCCCAAGTGGCATCCCCACTAACCAGGTCCATGTGAGGCCAACCTGCAGGTCAAGTCACCCGATCCACGTGAGGCCCTAGTGGGGACTGGAGTCACCAGTTAAAAGTGATTCTACAAGAACAACACAGTCACCAGATCCAGGTGTGGTTCATGTGGGAACGAGAGTCATCAGGTCCAGGTGAGACCCAGGTGGGGACCACAGTCATCAGGTCCAGATTGAGGCCTATGTCGGGGGACCAGAGTCATCAGGACCAGTTGAGGCCAAAGTGTGGAGCAAAGTTATCATGTCCATGTGAGGCCCAGGTGGGGAACAGAGTTACAATGTCCGAAAGATGCCAGGTGGGAACAGAGTCACAATGTCCAGAAGAGGCCTAAGTGAGGAGTAGATTCACCAGGTCCTGTTGAGGCCCAGTTGAGGACCAGTGTCCCCAGCTCCGGGAGAGTCCCAGAGGGGGACCAGAGTGACCCGGTTCTGGTGATATCCAGGTGGGGACCTGAGTCACCACGTCAGGGTGAGGCCCAGACGGGGACGAGAATCACTAGGTCCAGGTGAGGCCCCGATGTGGAACTGAGAACCCTGGTCCCATGATGTCCATATGAGGACCTGAGTCTCCAGGGCCAGGTGAGGTCCCCGTGGGAACCAGTCACCTCGTCCAGGTGAGGCCCTGGTGGGACCACAGTCACCAGGTCCAGGTGAGGCCCAGGTATATAGAGAGTATCCAGGTCCCAATGATGCCCCGGTAAGGACCAGATTCAACAGGTCCAGGAGAGGCCCAAATATGGATCAGAGTCATTGTGTTCCAGGTGAGGCCCGATGGAGACCACAGGAACCAGGTCCAGGAGTGCCCCTTTTGCGAAACAGAGCCGCCATATCCAGGTGAGGTCCAGGTGGGACCACAGTCAAAAGGTCCAGGTGTGGCCCAGGTGGCGACCAGTCACCAGATCCAGGTGAGGACCAGCTAAGGACCAGATTCACCAGGCCCAAGTGAAGCCCAAGGGGAGACCAGAGTCACCAGGTAAGGGTGAGGCCCAGAGGGGGAACCAGAGTAACCAGTTTAGTTTGAGGCCCAGAATGGGACCAGAGGTCCCTGGTCAAAGTGAGGCCCAGATGTGGAATAGAGTATCCAGGTCCAAATGATGCCTGGGTGAGGACCAGAGTCACTAGGGCCATGCATGCCCAGATGGCGAACAGAATCACTAGGTCCTGGTGAGGCATAGAATAAGACCACAATCACCAGTATCAGGTGTTACCCTTGTGGGAACCAGAGCCACTCTATCCAGCTGAGTCCCAGGTCCATGTGAGCCCCACGTCAGGACCAGATTCATCAGGTCGAATTGAGTTATAGCTGGGGAGAAAAGTCACCAGGTCTGGGTGCGGCCTAGGTCGGGAAAGATTCAGCAGTTCTGAGTTAGGTCAAAGTGGGGACGAGAGACACCAGGTCCAGGTGAGGCCAAACTGAGGACCAGAGTCATCAGATACAGGTGAGGTCCATGTTGGAAAGAGAGTCACCAGGTCCAGGAGAGGTCCAGGTGGGGACCAGAGTCACCAGTTCCAGGTGAAGTCCAGGTGGGGATCAGAGTCTCTAGGTCCAGTGAAGCCCAGGGGAGGACCAGAGTTACCAGGTAGACGTGAGGCCCCGGTGGGGATCAGAGGACACAGGTCCACGTGAGGCCGACTTCGGGACCATGGACAACAGGTCTACCTGAGGCCCAGGTGTGGAACACAGTAATCATGTCCAGGTGAGTCCTCGGTGGTGACAAGAGTCACCACGTCCACGTGAGGCCCAGGTGGTGACCAAAATCACCAGGTACAGGGGAGGCTCTTGAAAGAACCAGAGTCAACAGTTCGAGGTCACGCGCAGGAAGCAACCTGGGTCAGCACGTCCAAGTCAGGCCAAAGTGGGTTTCACAGTCACTAGGGCACGGTGACACCCAGAGGGGGAACAGAGTCACCTGGTCCAGGTGAGGTTCAGTTGTGGAACACAGCCACCGGGTCCCAATTTTGCCCAGTTGAGGACCATGGTCAACAGGGGCAACTGATGCCCAGATGGGTACCGGAGTCCCCAAATCCAGGTGAAGCCCAGTGGGGACCACAGTCACCAGATCCAGGGTAGTCTCAGATGCAGACCAGAATCGCCAGGTCCAGGTGAGGTGCAGGTGGCAACCACACTCACAAGGTCCCGGTGAGGCCCTGGTGGGGACCAGAGTCACGAGGTACATGAGAAGCTAGAAACACTGTAGCCACCAGGTCCCCATGATGTCCATGTGGGAACGAGAATCACCAGTTACAGGTGAGGACCAGGTGGGGATCCGACTCACCATGTCCAGGTGAGACCCAGGTGGGAACCAGTGTCACCATGCCCAAGTGTGGACCAGGTGAGGACGAGAGTTAATAGGTCCGGCCGGGTCACTGTTAGTGGACAGTGTAACCATATCCTGATGCTACTCAGGTGGGTACCAGATACAAGGTCCTGCAGAGTCCCAGTTGGGACCAGAGACATGAGGACCAGGTGAGGTACCGATGGAAACCACAGTCACCAGGTCAGGTGAGGCCATGCTTAGGATCAGAGTCACCACTTACAGGTGAGGTCCAGGGGGAGCCAGAGTCACATGGCACAGAAGAAGCCAAAGTCAGGACCAGAGTTACCACGATCAGGTCAGTCCCACTGGGAATAGAGTAACCACGTCCCGATGATGCCCAGGGAGAACCACAGTTACCAGGTCCAGGTGCAGCCAACCTTAAGGCCATGCAGTGGAACGATGTCCCGATGATGCCCAGGTAGTGAAGAGAGTCACCAGGTCCAAATGAGGTCCAGATGGTGCATATCCAATCTGTCCAGGTGAGGCCCAGTTGAGGACCAGAGTCACCAGACCTGGTTGATGCCTAGAGGGGTACCAGAATCACCTGGTCCAGGTGACATCCAGATGGGTCCAGAGTCACCAGGTTAGGGTGAGGCCCAGAGAGGTTCCAGAGTCATCATGTCCAGGTGAGGCTCAGGTGTGGAACAGAGTCACCAAGTACCAAAGATGCCCAGGTGAGGACCAGAGTCAACAGGTCCAGGAGAGCCCCAAATATGGATCAGAGTCATTGTGTTCCAGGTGAGGCCAGATGGATACCACAGTAACCAGGTCCAGGAGAGCCCCATATGGGAACCAGAGCCACCAGATCCAGGTGAGGTCCAGGTGGGACCACAGTCACAAGGTCCAGTTGAGGCCCAGTTGGGACCAGAGACATGAGGTCCAGGTGAGGTCCCGATGGGAACCACAGTCACCAGGTCAGGTGAGGCCATGCTTAGGATCAGATTCACCAGTTACAGGTGAGGCCCAGGTGGAGCCAGAGTCACCAGGTCCAGATGAGGCGAAGGTGGGGAGCATATTCTCTACGCCCCGTTGAGGCCCAGTAGAGGACAAGAGTCACCAAGTCTAGTTGAGGTCTAGAGGGGCTACCAGATTCACCTGGTCTAGGTGCCGTCCAGATGGGGACCAGAGTCACCATGTCAGTGAGAGGCCCAGAGGGGATCCAGAGTCATCATGTCCAGGTGAGTCTCAGGTGTGGAACAGAGTATCCAGGTCATAATGGTCCAGCAGGTGAGGACCAGAGTCAACAGATCTGGGTGAGGCCCAGTTAGGATCAGAGTCAACAGTTCCAGGTGAGGCTAAGAAGGAGTCCACAGCAATCAGGTCCAGGTGGGGAAAAAAGTCACTAGGACTGGGTGAGGCCCAGATGGGGACACAGATTCACCAGGTCCAGGAGACTTCCCAGGTGGTGACCAGAGTTACCAGATTCACCAGGTCCAGGTGATTCCCAGGTGGTGACCAGAATCACCAGATACACCAGGTCCAAGTGAGGCCCACGTAGGGGCCTGTGTCACCAGGTATGGGTGAGGCCCAAGTGGCAACCCCACTCACCAGGTCCAGGTGAGGCCAACCTGCAGGCCATGCAGTGGAACCAGGTCCCCATGATGCCCAGGTAGGGACCAGAGTAACCAGGTCCAAATGAGGCCAAGATGGAGCATATTCACTAGGTCCAGCCGAGGCCCATTTGAGGACCAGAGACCAGATCTGGTTGAGGCCTAGAGGGATACCAGAATTACCTGGTCCAGGTGACATCCAGATGGGGACCAGAGTCACCAGGTCAGGGTGAGGCCCAGAGAGTTTCCAGAGTCATCATGTCCAGGTGAGGCTCAGGTGTGGAACAGAGTCACCAGGTACCAATGATACCCAGGTGAGGACCAGAGTCACCAGGCCTGAGTCACGCGCAGAGAGGATAGAGTCACCAGTTCCAGGTGAGGCCAAGAAAGAGTCCAAAGCAATCAGGTCTAGGTGGGGAACAAAGTCCCCAGGACTGGGTGAGGCCCAGATGGGAAAGAGATTCACCAGGTCCAGGTCAGGCCGAGGTGGTGACCAGAATCCCCGGGTCTGGAAGAGGACAATGTAAGGACCAGATTAACCAGGTCCAAGAGGACCACGTGGGTTCCTGAGTCACCAGGTATGGGTGAAGCTCAGGTGGCAACCCCACTCACCAGACCAGGTGAGGCCAACCTGCAGGCCACAGTCAGCAGATCCAGGTGAGGCCCTAGTGGGACCGGTGTCACCAGGTAAATGTGAGTCTACAAGAACACCACAGTCACCAGGTCCAGGTGTGGTGCATGTGGGAACGAGAGTCACCAGGTGCAGGTAGGACCCAGGTGGGGACCACAGTCACCAGGTCAAGATTGAGGCCTAGGTGGGGGTACGAGAGTCATCAGGAGCATTTGAGGCCAAAGTGTGGATCAAAGTTATCATGTCCAGGTGAGGCCCAGGTGGGGAACAGAGTAACCATGTCCCATTGATGCCAGGTGGGAAAAGAGTCACAAGGTCCAGACGAGGCCTAAGTGAGGAGTAGATTCACCAGGTCCTGTTGAGGCCCAGTTGAGGACCAGTGTCCCCAGCTCCGGGTGTGTCACCCGGTTCTGGTGATATCCAGGTGGGGACCAGAGTGACCACGTCAGGGTGAGGCGCAGAGGGGGACAAGAATCACTAGGTCCAGGTGAGGCCCCTATGTGGAAATGAGAAACCAGGTCCCATGATGCATATATAAGGATCTGAGTCACCAGGTCCAGGTGAGGTCCCTGTGGGAACCAGTCACCTCGTCCAGGTGAAGTCCAGGTGGGACCACAGTCACAAGGTCCAGGTGAGGCGCAGGTGGCAACAGGATTCACCAAGTCCAGGTGAGGCCCAGGTGGCGACCAGTCACCAGATCCAGGTGGGGAACAGCTAAGACCAGAAAATCCAGGCCCAAGTGAAGCCCAACGGGTGACCAGAGTCACCAGGTCAGGGTGAGGCCCAGAGGGGGAACCAGAGTAACCAGTTTAGTTTGAGGCCCAGAATGGGACCAGAGGTCCCTGGTCAAAGTGAGGCCCAGGTGTGGAATAGAGAATCCAGGTCCCAATGACGCCAGGGTGAGGACCAGAGTCACTAGGGCCATGCAGGCGCAGATGGGGAACAGAATCACTAGGTCCTGGTGAGGCATGGAATAAGACCACATTCAGCAGTGTCAGGTGAGCCCCTTGTGAGAACCAGAGCCACCTTATCCAGCTGAGTCCCAGGTCCATGTGAGGCCCACGTGAGGACCAGATTCATCAGGTCGAATTGAGGCATAGCTGGGGACAAGCGTCACCAGGTCTGGGTGCGGACTAGGTGGGGCAAAATTCAGCAGTTCTGAGTTAGGTCAAAGTGGGGACGAGAGAAACCAGGTCCAGGTGAGGCCAAACTGAGGACCAGAGTCACCAGATCCAGGTGAGGTCCATGTTGGAAAGAGAGTCACGATGTCCAGGAGAGGTCCAGGTGGGGTCCAGAGTCACCAGATCCAGGTGAAGTCCAGGTGGGGACCAGAGTCACCAGATCCATGTGAAGCCCAGGTGGGGACCTGAGTCACTAGGTCCAGATGAGGCCCAGGTGAGGACCAGAGTTACCAGGTATACGTGAGGACCCGGTGGGGATCAGAGGCAACAGGTCCATGTGAGGCCGGCTTGGGGACCATGGTCAACAGGTCTACTTGAGTCCCAGGAGTGGAACACAGTAAGCAGGTCCAGGTGAGACCCCATTGGTGACAGGAGTCACCACGTCCAGGTGTGGCCCAGGTCCGACCAGGATCACCAGGTCCATGGAAGGCCCTTGAAAGAACAAGAGTCAACAGTTCGAGGTCAGGCGCAGGTGGCAACCAGGGTCAGCAGGTTCAAGTCAGGCCAAAGTGGGGTTCACAGTCACTAGGGCACGGTGAGACCCAGAGTGGGACCAGAGTCACCTGGTCCAGGTGAGGTACAGTTGTGGAACACAGTCACCGGGTACCAATTTTGCACAGTTGAGGACCATGGTCAACAGGGCCAGGTGAGGCCCAGATGGGGACCGGAGTCCCCAAATCCAGGTGAAACACACGTGGGGACCACAGTCACCAGATCCAGGGTGGTCTCAGGTGCAGACGAGAATCACCAGGTCCATGTGATGTGCAGGTGCCAACCACACCAACCCGGTCCCGGTGAGGCCCTGGTGGGGACCAGAGACACGAGGTACATGAGAAGTTAGAAACCCTGTAGTCACCAGGTCCACAATATGTCCATGTGGGAACGAAAATCACCAGTTCCAGGTGAGGACCAGGTGGGGATCTGACTCACCATGTCCAGGTGAGACCCAGGTGGGAACCAATGTCACCATGTCCAAGAGTGGACCAGGTGAAGACGAGAGTTAATATGTCCGGCCGGGTCACTGTTAGTGGACAGTGTAACCATATCCTGATGCTACTCAGGTGGGTACCAGATACAAGGTCCTGGTGAGTCCCAGTTGGGACCAGAGACATGAGGACCAGGTGAGGTACCGATGGAAACCACAGTCACCAGGTCAGGTGAGGCCATGCTTAGGATCAGAGTCACCACTTACAGGAGAGGTCCAGGGGGACCCAGAGTCACATGGCACAGAAGAGGCGAAAGTCAGGACCAGAGTTACCACGATCAGGTCACTCCCACTGGGAATAGATTAACCACGTCCCGATGATGCACAGGTAGAACCACAGTTACCAGGTCCAGGTGCGGCCAACCTAAAGGCCATGCAGTGGAAACATGTCCCGATGATGCCCAGGTAGGGAAGAGAGTCACCAGGTCCAAATGAGGCCCAGATGGTGCATATTCAATAGGTCCAGGTGAGGCCCAGTTGAGGATAAGAGTCACCAGACCTGGTTGAGGCCTAGAGGGGTACCAGAATCACCTGGTCCAGGTGACATCCAGATGGGTCCAGAGTCACCAGGTCAGGGTGAGGCCCAGAGGTTCCAGAGTCACCATGTCCAGGTGAGGCTCAGGTGTGGAACAGAGTCACCAGGTAGCAGTGATGCCTAGGTGAGGACCAGAGTCACCAGGACTGGGTGACGCGCAGATAGGATCAGAGTCACCAGTTCCAGTTGAGGCCAAGAAAGGGTCCACAGCAATCAGGTCCAGGTGGGGAACAAAGTCACCAGGATTGGGTGAGGCCCAGATGGGGACCAGATTCAACAGGTCCAGGTGAGGCCGTGTTGGGGACCAGCGATCCCGGGTCTCAGAGAGAACCAGGTAAGGACCAGATTCACCAGGTCCAAGTGAGGCCCACGTGGGGACCTGTGTCACCAGGTATGTGTGAGACCCAGGTGGCAACCCCACTCACCAGGTCCAGGTGAGGCCAATCTGCAGGCAATGCAGAGGAACCATGTCCCGATGATGCCAGGTAGGGACGAGAGATACCAGGTCCAGCTGAGGCCAACCTGCAGGCCAGGCAGTGGAACCATGTCCCGATGATGCCCAGGTAGTGACCAGAGTCAGCAGGTCCAAATGAGGCCCAGATGAAGCATATTCACTAGGTCCTGGTGAGGCCCTGTTGAGGACCAGAGTCACCAGATCTGGTTGAGGCCTAGGGGGGTACCAGAATCACCTGGTTCAGGTGACATCCAGATGGGTCAAGAGTCACCAAGTCAGGGTGAGGCCCAGAGAGGTTCCAGAGTCATCATGTCCAGGTGAGGCTCAGGTGTGGAACAGAGTCACCAAGTAACAAAGACGCCCAGGTGAGGACCAGAGTCACGAGATCTGGGTGACGCGCAGATAGGATCATAGTCACCAGTTCCAGGTGAGGCCAAGAAAGAGTCCACAGCAATCAGGTCCAGGTGGGGAACAAAGGCACCAGGACTGGGTGAGGCCCAGATGGGGACCAGATTCACCAGGTCCAGGTGAGGCCGAGGTGGTGGCCAGAGTCCCCGTGTCTGGAAGAGGACCAAGTAAGGATCAGATTCACCAGGTCCAAGAGGCCCACGTGGGGACCTGAGTCACCAGGTATGGGTGAGGCCCAGGTGGCTACCCCACTCACCAGGTCCAGGTGAGGCCAAATGCAGGCCAGAGTCACCAGATCCACGTGAGGGCCTAGTGGGCACCGGAGTCACCAGGTAAATGTGAGTCTACAAGAACACCACAGTCACCAGGCCCAGGTGTGGTTCATGTGGGAACGAGAGTCACCAGGTCCAGCTGAGACCCAGTTGGGGACAACAGTCACCAGGTCCAGATTGAGGCCTAGGTGGGGTGACCAGAGTCATCAGGACCAGTTGAGGCCAAATTGTGGAGCAAATTTATCATGTCCAGGTGAGACCCAGGTGGGGAACAGAGTAACCATGTCCCATTGATGCCAGGTGGGAAAAGAGTCACAAGGTCCAGATGAGGCCTAAGTGAGGAGTAGATTCACCAGGTCCTGTTGAGGCCCAGTTGAGGACCAGTGTCCCCAGCTCCGGGTGTGTCACCCGGTTCTGGTGATATCCAGGTGGGGACCAGAGTCACCAGTCAGGGTGAGGCCCAGAGGGGTCGAGAATCACTAGGTCCAGGTGAGGCCCCAATGTGGAACTGAGAAACCCGGTCCCATGATGCCCATATGAGGACCTGAGTCACCAGGTCCAGGTGAGGTCCCTGTGGGAACCAGTCACCTCGTCCAGGTGAGGCCCACGTGGGACAACAGTCACCAGGTCCAGGTGAGGCCCAGGTATATAAAAGAGTATCCAGGTCCCAATGATGTCCAGGTAAGGACCAGAGTCAACAGGTCCAGGAGAGGCCCAAATATGGATCACAGTCA
Organism: Canis lupus dingo; assembly: GCF_003254725.2. Taxonomy (NCBI): domain Eukaryota; kingdom Metazoa; phylum Chordata; class Mammalia; order Carnivora; family Canidae; genus Canis; species Canis lupus. The sequence goes on along the minus strand of NW_026019443.1, from coordinate 57,821 downwards.
TTGTGTTCCAGGTGAGGCCAGATGGAGACCACAGGAACCAGGTCCAGGAGAGGCCCATATGGGAACCAGAGCCACCAGATCCAGGTGAGGTCCAGGAGGGACCACAGTCACAAGGTCCAGGTGAGGCGCAGGTGGCAACAGGATTCACCAAGTCCAGGTGAGGCCCAGGTGGCGACCAGTCACCACATCCAGGTGCGGACCAGCTAAGGACCAGATTCACCAGGCCCAAGTGAAGCCCAAGGGGTGACCAGATCACCAGGTTAGGGTGAGGCCCAGAGGGGAACCAGAGTAACCAGTTTAGTTTGAGACCCAGAATGGGACCAGAGGTCCCTGGTCAAAGTGAGGCCCAGGTGTGGAATAGAGTATCCAGGTCCCAATCATGTCCGGGTGAGGACCAGAGTCACTAGGGCCATGCAGGCCCAGATGGGGAACAGAATCACTAGGTACTGGTGAGGCACAGAATAAGACCACAGTCAGCAGTGTCAGGTGAGCCCCTTGTGGGAAGCATAGCCACTCTATCCAGCTGAGTCCCAGGTCCATGTGAGGCCCACGTGAGGACCAGATTCATCAGGTCGAATTGAGGCATAGCTGGGGACAAGAGTCACCAGGTCTGGGTGCGGCCTAGGTGGGGCAAGATTCAGCAGTTCTGAGTTACGTCAATGTGGGGACAAGAGACACCAGGTACAGGTGATGCCAAACTGAGGAACAGAGTCATCAGACCCAGGTGAGGTCCATGTTGGAAAGAGAGTCATCAGGTCCAGGAGAGGTCCAGGTGGGGACCAGAGTCCCCAGATCCAGGTGAAGTCCAGGTGGGGACCAGAGTCACCAGATCCAGGTGAAGCCCAGGTGGGGACCAGAGCCACTAGGTCCAGATGAGGCCCAGGTGAGGACCAGATACAATGTACACGTGACGCCCCGGTGGGGATCAGAGGCAACAAGTCCATGTGAGGCCGGCGTGGGGACCGTGGTCAACAGGTCTACTTGAGGCCCAGGTGTGGAACACAGTAAGCAGGTACAGGTGAGTCCCCTGTGGTATCAAGAGTCACCAGGTCCAGGTGAGGCCCAGGTGGGGACCAGGATCACCAGGTACAGGGGAGGCCCTTGAAAAAACCAGAGTCGGGATCCCTGGGTGGCGCAGCGGTTTGGCGCCTGCCTTTGGCCCAGGGCGTGATCCTGGTAGACCCGGGATCGAATCCCACGTCGGGCTCCCGGTGCATGGAGCCTGCTTCTCCCTCTGCCTGTGTCTCTGCCTCTCTCTCTCTCTCTCTGTATGACTATCATAAATAAACAAAAAAAAAAAAAAAAAAAAACCAGAGTCAACAGTTCGAGGTCAGGCACGGGTGGCAACCAGGGTCAGAAGGTCCAAGTCAGGCCAAAGTGGGGTTCACAGTCACTAGGGCACCGTGAGACCCAGAGGGGGACCAGAGTCACCTGGTGCAGGTGAGGTCCTCTTGTGGAACAGTCACCGGGTCCAAATTTTGCCCAGTTGAGGATCATGGTCAACAGAGCCAGGTGTGCCCAGATGGGGACCAGAGTCCCCAAATCCAGGTGAAGCCCAGTTGGGGACCACAGTCACCAGATCCAGGGTAGTCTCGGGTGCAGACCAGAATCACCAGGTCCAGGTGATGTGCAGGTGGCAACCACACTCACCAGGTCCCGGTGAGGCCCTGGTGGGGACCCGATCCACGAGGTACATGAGAAGCTAGAAACACTGCAGCCACCAGGTCCACATGATGTCCATGTGGGAACGCGAATCAGCAGTTACAGGTGAGGACCAGGTGGGGTTCCGACTCACCATGTCCAGGTGAGACCCAGGTGAAGACCAGAGTTAATGTCCGGCTGGGTCACTGTTAGTGAACAGTGTAACCATATCCTGATGCTACCCAGGCGGGTAGAGAGACACCATATCCTGGTGAGGCCCAGGTGGGCCCAGAGACATGAGGTCCAGGTGAGGTCCCGATGGGAACCACAGTCACCACGTCAGGTGAGGCCATGCTTAGGATCACAGTCACCAGTTACAGGTGAGGCCCAGGTGGAGCCAGAAACACCTGGTACAGAAGAGGCCAAAGTCAAGACCACAGTTACCACGATCAGGTCAGTCCCAGTGGGGAATAGAGTAACCATGTCAGGATGATGGCCAGGAAGAACCAGAGTCACCAGGTCCAGATGAGGCGCAGGTGGGGAGCATATTCACTAGGTCCCGGTGAGGCCAAGTTGAGCACGAGAGTCACCAGGTCTAGTTGAGTCCTACATGGGTACCAGATTCACCTGGTCTAGATGACATCCATATGGGGACCAAGTCACCAGTTCAGGGTGAGGCCCAGAGTGGTTCCAGAGTCATCAAGTCCAGGTGAGCCTCAGGTGTGGAACAGAGTATCCAGGTCTTAATGATCCACAGTTGAGGACCAGAGTCAACAGATCTGGGTGAGGCCCAGTTAGGAACAGAGTCACCAGTTCCAGGTGAGGCCAAGAAAGTGTCCACAGCAATCAGGTCCAGGTGGGGAACAACGTCACCAGGATTGGGTGAGGCCCAGATTGGGAACAGATTCACAAGGTCCAGGTGATTCCCAGGTGATGACCAGAGTTACCAGTTCCGGATGAGGACCAGGTAAGGACCAGATTCACCAGGTCCATGTGAGGCCCACGTGGGGACCTGGGTCACCAGGTATGGGTGAGGCCCAGGTAGCAAACCCACTCACCAGGTCAAGGTGAGTCCAACCTGCAGGCAATGCGGAGGAATCGTGTACCGAAGATGCCCATGTAGGGACCAGAGTTACCTGGTCCAGGTGAGGCCAACCTGCAGGCCATGCAGTGGAACCATGTCCCGATGATGCCCAGGTAGGGACCAGAGTAACCAGTTCCAAATGAGGCCCAGATGGAGCATATTCACTAGGTCCAGTTAGGGCCCAGTTGAGGACCAGAGTCACCAGATCTGGTTGAGGCCTAGACGGGTACCAGAATCACCTGGTCCAGGTGACATCCAGATGGGGACCAGAGTCCCTGATAGTGAACAGTGTAACCATAACCTGATGCTACCCAGATGGTTACCAGAGACACCAGATCCTGGTGAGTCTCAAGTGGGACCCGAGACATGATGTCCATTTGAGGTCCCGATGGGAACTGCAGTCATCAGGTCAGGTGAGACCATGCTTAGGATGAGAGTCACCAGTTACAGGTGAGGCACAGGTTGAGCCAGAGTCACCTGGTACAGAAGAGGCCAAAGTCAGGACAAGAGTTACCAGGATCAGGTCAGTCCCAGTGGGGAATAGAGTAACCATGACCCGATGATGCCCAGGAAGAACCAGAGTCACCAGGTCCAAATGAGGCGCAGGTGGGGAGCATATTATCCAGGTCCCGGTGAGGCCAAGTTGAGGACCAGAGTCACCAGTTCTAGTTGAGGCGTAGAGGGGTCCAGATTCACCTGGTCTAGGTGACATCCAGATGGGGACCAGAGTCACCACGTCAGGGTGAGGCCCAGAGTGGGAGGAGAATCACTAGGTCCAGTTGAGGCCCCGATATGGAACTGAACTAGGTCCCATGAAGCCCATGTGATGACCTGAGTCACTAGGTCCAGGTGAGGTCCCTGTGGGACCAGTCACCTCGTCTAGGTGCGTCCTAGGTGGGACCCCAGTCACCAGATGCAGGTGAGGCCAAGAAGGAGTCAAAACAATCAGGTCCAGGTGGGGAACAAAGTCGCCAGGACTGGGAAGGCTCAGATGGGGACCAGAAACACAAGGTCAAGGTGATTCCCAGGTGATGACCGGAGTTACCAGTTCCGGGTGAGGACCAGGTAAGGACCAGATTCACCAGGTCCAACTGAGGACCACGTGGGGACCTGTATCACCAGGCATGGGTGAGGCCCAAGTGCCAACCACAGTCACCAGGTCCAAGTGAGGCCATCTTGCAGGCCTTGCAGTGGAACCATGTCCCGATGATGCCCATCTAGGGACCAGAGTTACCAGGTCCATGTGAGGCCAAACTGCAGGACAGAGTCACCAGATCCAGGTGGGGACCGGAGTCACCAGGTAAATGTGAGTCTCCAAGAACACCACAGTCACCAGGTCCAGGTGTGGTTCATGTGGGAACGAGAGTCACCAGGTCCAGGTGAGACCCAGGGGGGGACCACAGTCACCAGGTCCAGATTGAGGCCTAGGTGGGGGGACGAGAGTCATCAGGACCATTTGAGGCCAAAGTGTGGAGCAAAGTTATCATGTCCAGGTGAGGCCCAGGTGGGGACAGAGTAACCATGTCCTATTGATGCTGGGTGGGAAAAGAGTCACAAGATCCAGACGAGGCCTTAGTGAGGAGTAGATTCACCAGGTCCTGTTGAGGCCCAGATGAGGACCAGTGTCCCCAGCTCCGGGTGTGTCACCCGGTTCTGGTGATATCCAGGTGGGGTCCAGAGTCACCAGTCAGGGTGAGGCCCAGAGGGGGACGAGAATCACTAGGTCCAGGTGAGGCCCCAATGTGGAACTGAGAAACCCGGTCCCATGATGCCCATATGAGGACCTGAGTCACCAGGTCCAGGTGAGGTCCATGTGGGAACCAGTCACCTCGTCCAGGTGAGGCCCACGTGGGACCACAGTCACCAGGTCCTGGTGAGGCCCAGGTATATAAGAGAGTATCCAGGTCCCAATGATGCCCAGGTAAGGACAAGAGTCAACAGGTCCAGGAGAGGACCAAATATGGATCAGAGTCTTTGTGTTCCAGGTGAGGCCAGATGGAGACCACAGGAACCAGGTCCATGAGAGCCCCATATGGGAACCAGAGCCACCAGATCCAGGTGAACTCCAGTTGAGACCACTGTCACAAGGTCCAGGTGAGGCGCAGGTGGCAACAGGATTCACCAAGTCCAGGTGAGGCCCAGGTGGTGACCAGTCACCAGATCCAGGTGAGGACCAGCTAAGGACCAGATTCACCAGGTCGAAGTGAAGCCAAAGGGGAGACCAGAGTCACCAGGTAAGGGTGAGGCCCAGAGGGGGAACCAGAGTAACCAGTTTAGTTTGAGGCCCAGAATGGGACCAGAGGTCCCTGGTCAAAGTGAGGCCCAGAATTAGAATAGAGTATCCAAGTCCCAATGATGCCTGGGTGAGGACCAGAGTCACTAGGGCCATGCAGGCCCAGATGGGGTACAGAATCACTAGGTCCTGGTGAGGCATAGAATAAGACCACAGTCAACAGTATCAGGTGAGCCCCTTGTGGAAACCAGAGCCACTCTATCCAGCTGAGTCCAAGGTCCATGTGAGGCCCACGTGAGGACCAGATTCATCAGGTCGAATTGAGGCATAGCTGGGGACAAGAGTCACCAGGTCTGGGTGAGGCCCAGGTGGGGCAAGATTCAGCAGTTATGAGTTAGGTCAAAGTGGGGACGAGAGACACCAGGTCCAGGTGAGGCCAAACTGAGGACTAGAGTCACCAGATCCAGGGGAGGTCCAGGTGGGGACCAGAGTCACCAAATCCAGGTGAAGTCCAGGTTGGGACCAGAGTCACTAGGTCCAGATGAGGCCCAGGTGAGGATCAGTGTCCACAGCAATCCGGTCCATGTGGGAACGAGAATCACCAATTACAGGTGAGGACCAGGTGGGGATCTGACTCACCATGTCTAGGTGAGACCCAGGTGGGAACCAGTGTCACCATGTCCAGGTGTGGACCAGGTGAAAACCAGGGTTAATAGGTATGGCTGGGTCACTGTTAGTGAACAGTGTAACCATATCCTGATGCTACTCAAGTGGGTACCAGATACAAGGTCCTGGTGAGGCCCAGGTGGGACCAGAGACATGAGGTCCACATGAGGTCACGATGGAAACCACAGTCACCAGGTCAGGTGAGGCCATGCTTAGGATCAGAGTCACCACTTACAGGTGAGGCCCAGGTGGAGCCAGAGTCACCTGGTACAGAAGAGGCCAAAGTCGGGACCAGAGTTACCACGATCAGGTCTGTCCCACTGAGGAATAGAGTAACCACGTCCCTATGATGCCCAGGTAGAACCAGAGTCACCAGGTCCAGATGAGTCACAGGTGGGGACCAGAGTTAAGAGGTACACGTGAGGCCCCGGTGGGGATCAGAGGCAACAGGTCAATGTGAGACTGCCTTGGGGACCATGGATAACAGGTCTACTTGAGGCCCAGGTGTGGAACACAGTAAGCAGGTCCAGGTGAGTCCCCGGTCTTGACAAGTATCACCATGTCCAGATGAGGCCCAGGTGGGGACAAGGATCACCAGGTACAGGGGAGGCCCTTGAAAAACCAGAGTCAACAGTTCGAGGTCAGGCGCAGGTGGCAACCAGGGTCAGCAGGTCAAAGTCAGGCCAACGTGGGGTTCACAGTCACTAGGGCAAGGTGAGACCCAGAGGGGGACCAGAGTCACCTGGTCCAGGTGAGGTCCAGTTATGGAACATAGTCACCAGGTCCCAAGTTGCCCAGTTGAGGACCATGGTCAACAGGGCCAGGTGAGGCCCAGATGGGGACCGGAGTCCGCAAATCCAGGTGAAGCCCAGATGGGGACCACAGTCACCATATCCAGGGTAATCTCAGGTGTAGACCAGAATCAACAGGTCCTTGAGGTGCAGGTGGCAACCACACTCACCAGGTCCATGTGAGGCCAACCTGCAGGCCATGCAGTGGAAACATGTCCCGATGATGCCCAGGTAGGGACCAGAGTCACCAGGTCCAAATGAGGCCCAGATGGAGCATATTCTCTAGGTCCAGGTGAGGCCCAGTTGAGGACCAGAGACACCAGATCTGGTTGAGGACTAGAGGGTTACCAGATTCACCTGGTCAAAGTGACATCCAGATGGGGACCAGAGTCACCAGGTCAGGGTGAGGCCCAGAGAGGTTCCAGAGTCATCATGTCCAAGTGAGGCTCAGGTGTGGAACAGAGTCACCAGGTACCAATGATGCCCAGTTGAGGACCAGATTCAGCAGGTCTGGGTGACGCGCAGATAGGATCAGAGTCACCAGTTCCAGGTGAGGCCAAGAAGGAGTCCACAGCAATCAGGTCCAGGTGGGGAACAAAGTCACCAGGACTGGGTGAGGCCCAGATGGGGACCAGAATCACCAGGTCCAGGTGAGGCCCAGGTGGTGACCAGAGTCCCCGGGTCTAGGAGAGGACCAGGTAAAGACCAGATTCACCAGGTAGAAGAAGCCCACGTGGGGACCTGACTCACCAATTATGGGTGAGGTCCAGGTGGAAACCCCACTCACCAGGTCCAGGTGAGGCCAACCTGCAGGCCAGAGTCACCAGATCCAAGTGAGGCCCTAGTGGGTACTGGAGTCACCAGGTAAATGTGAGTCTACAAGAACACCACAGTCAACAGGTCCAGGTGTGGTTCATCTGGGAACGAGAGTCACCAGGTCCAGGTGAGACCCATGTGGGGACCACAGTCACCAGGTCCAGATTGAGGCCTAGGTGGGGGGACCAGAGTCATCAGGATCAGTTGAGGCCAAAGTGTGGAGCAAAGTTATCACGTCCAGGTGAGGCCCAGGCGGGGAACAGAGTAACCATGTCCCATTGATGCCAGGTGGGAAAAGAGTCACAAGGTCCAGACGAGGCCTAAGTAAGGAGTAGATTCACCAGGTCCTGTTGAGTCCCAGCTGAGGACTAGTGTCCCCAGCTCCGGGTGATCCGAGAGGGGGACCAGAGTCACCCGGTTCTGGTGATATCCAGGTGGGGACCAGAATCACCACGTCAGGGTGAGGCCCAGAGGGGGACGAGAATCACTAGGTCCAGGTGAGGCCCCGGTGTGGAATTGAGAAACCAGGTCCCATGATGCCCATATGAGGACCTGAGACACCAGGTCCAGGTGAGGTCCCTGTGGGAACCAGTCACCTCGTCCAGGTGAGGCCCAGGTGGGACCACAGTCACCAGGTCCAGGTGAGGCCCAGGTATATAAAAGAGTATCCAGGTCCCAATGATGTCCAGGTAAGGACCAGAGTCAACAGGTCCAGGAGAGGCCCAAATATGGATCACAGTCATTGTGTTCCAGGTGAGGCCAGATGGAGACCACAGGAACCAGGTCCAGGAGAGGCCCATATGGGAACCAGAGCCACCAGATCCAGGTGAGGTCTAGGAGGGACCACAGTCACAAGGTCCAGGTGAGGCGCAGGTGGCAACAGGATTCACCAAGTCCAGGTGAGGCCCAGGTGGCGACCAGTCACCACATCCAGGTGCGGACCAGCTAAGGACCAGATTCACCAGGCCCAAGTGAAGCCCAAGGGGTGACCAGATCACCAGGTTAGGGTGAGGCCCAGAGGGGAACCAGAGTAACCAGTTTAGTTTGAGACCCAGAATGGGACCAGAGGTCCCTGGTCAAAGTGAGGCCCAGGTGTGGAATAGAGTATCCAGGTCCCAATCATGTCCGGGTGAGGACCAGAGTCACTAGGGCCATGCAGGCCCAGATGGGGAACAGAATCACTAGGTACTGGTGAGGCACAGAATAAGACCACAGTCAGCAGTGTCAGGTGAGCCCCTTGTGGGAATCAGAGCCACTCTATCCAGCTGAGTCCCAGGTCCATGTGAGGCCCACGTGAGGACCAGATTCATCAGGTCGAATTGAGGCATAGCTGGGGACAAGAGTCACCAGGTCTGGGTGCGGCCTAGGTGGGGCAAGATTCAGCAGTTCTGAGTTACGTCAATGTGGGGACAAGAGACACCAGGTACAGGTGATGCCAAACTGAGGAACAGAGTCATCAGACCCAGGTGAGGTCCATGTTGGAAAGAGAGTCATCAGGTCCAGGAGAGGTCCAGGTGGGGACCAGAGTCCCCAGATCCAGGTGAAGTCCAGGTGGGGACCAGAGTCACCAGATCCAGGTGAAGCCCAGGTGGGGACCAGAGCCACTAGGTCCAGATGAGGCCCAGGTGAGGACCAGATACAATGTACACGTGACGCCCCGGTGGGGATCAGAGGCAACAAGTCCATGTGAGGCCGGCGTGGGGACCGTGGTCAACAGGTCTACTTGAGGCCCAGGTGTGGAACACAGTAAGCAGGTACAGGTGAGTCCCCTGTGGTATCAAGAGTCACCAGGTCCAGGTGAGGCCCAGGTGGGGACCAGGATCACCAGGTACAGGGGAGGCCCTTGAAAAAACCAGAGTCGGGATCCCTGGGTGGCGCAGCGGTTTGGCGCCTGCCTTTGGCCCAGGGCGTGATCCTGGTAGACCCGGGATCGAATCCCACGTCGGGCTCCCGGTGCATGGAGCCTGCTTCTCCCTCTGCCTGTGTCTCTGCCTCTCTCTCTCTCTCTCTGTATGACTATCATAAATAAACAAAAAAAAAAAAAAAAAAAAAACCAGAGTCAACAGTTCGAGGTCAGGCACGGGTGGCAACCAGGGTCAGAAGGTCCAAGTCAGGCCAAAGTGGGGTTCACAGTCACTAGGGCACCGTGAGACCCAGAGGGGGACCAGAGTCACCTGGTGCAGGTGAGGTCCTCTTGTGGAACAGTCACCGGGTCCAAATTTTGCCCAGTTGAGGATCATGGTCAACAGAGCCAGGTGTGCCCAGATGGGGACCAGAGTCCCCAAATCCAGGTGAAGCCCAGTTGGGGACCACAGTCACCAGATCCAGGGTAGTCTCGGGTGCAGACCAGAATCACCAGGTCCAGGTGATGTGCAGGTGGCAACCACACTCACCAGGTCCCGGTGAGGCCCTGGTGGGGACCCGATCCACGAGGTACATGAGAAGCTAGAAACACTGCAGCCACCAGGTCCACATGATGTCCATGTGGGAACGCGAATCAGCAGTTACAGGTGAGGACCAGGTGGGGTTCCGACTCACCATGTCCAGGTGAGACCCAGGTGAAGACCAGAGTTAATGTCCGGCTGGGTCACTGTTAGTGAGGCCCACGTGAAAACCAGATTCATCAGGTCAAATTGAGGCATATATGGGGACCAAAGTCACCAGCTCTGGGTGCGGCCTAGGTGGGGCAAGATTCAGCAGTTCTGAGTTAGGTCAAAGTGGGGACGAGAGACACCAGGTCCAGGTGAGGTCCATGTTGTAAAGAGAGTCACCAGGTCCAGGAGAGGTCCATGTGGGGACCAGAGTCACTAGATCCAGGTGAAGTCTAGGTGGGGACCAGAGTCCCCAGATCGAGGTGAAGCCCAAGTGGGGACCAGAGTCACTAGGTGCAGATGAGGCCCAGGTGAGGACCAGAGTTACCAGGTACACGTGAGGCCCCGGTGTGGATCAGAGGCAACAGGTTCATGTGAGGCCGGCTTGGGAACCATGGTCAACAGGTCTATTGAGGCCCATGTGTGGAACACAGTAAGCAGGTCCAGGTGAGTCCCCGGTGGTGACAAGAGTCACCACTTCCAGGTGAGGTCCAGGTGGGGACCAGGATCACCAGTTACAGGGGAGGCCCTTGAAAGAACCAGAGTCAACAGTTCGAGTTCAGGCGCAGGTGGCAACCAGGGTCAGCAGGTCCAAGTCAAGCCAAAGGGGACTTCACATTCACTAGGGCACGGTGAGACCCAGAGGGGGAGCATAGTCACCTGGTCCAGGTGAGGTTCAGTTGTGGAACACAGTCACCAGGTCCCAATTTTGCCCAGTTGAGGACCATGGTCAACAGGGCCAGGTGAGGCCCAGATGGGGACCGGAGTCCCGAAATCCAGGTGAAGCCCAGGTGGGGACCACAGTCACCAGATCCAGGGTAGTCTCAGGTACAGACCAGAATCACCAGGTCCAGGTGTGGTGCAGGTGACAACCAAACTCACCAGGTCCCGGTAAGGCACTGGTGGGATACATGAGAACTCACGAGGTACATGAGAAGCTAGAAACACATGGGATCCCTGTGTGGCGCAGGGGTTTGGCGCCTGCCTTTGGACCAGGGCGTGATCCTGGAGACCCGGGATCGAATCCCACGTCGGGCTCCCTGTGCATGGAGCCTGCTTCTCCCTCTGCCTGTGTCTCTGCCTCTCTCTCTCTCTGTGACTATCATAAATAAATACAAATTAAAAAAAAAGATGCTAGAAACACTGCGGCCAACAGGTCCACATGATCTCCATGTGGGAACGAGAATCACCAGTTACAGGTGAGGACCAGGTGGGGATCCGACTCACCATGTCCAGGTGAGACCCACGTGGGAAACAGTGTCACCATGTCCAGGTGTGGCCCAGGTGAAGACCAGAGTTAATAGGTCCGGCTGGGTCACTGTTAGTGAACAGTATAACCATATCCTGATGCTACCCAGGTGGGTAGCAGAGACACCAGGTCCTGGTGAGGTCCAAGTGGGACCAGAGACATGAGGTCCAGGTGAGGTCCCGATGGGAACCACAGTCACCCGGTCAGGTGAGGCCATGCTTAGGATCAGAGTCACCAGTTCCAGGTGAGGCCCAGGTGGAGCCAGAGTCACCTGGTACAGAAGAGGCCAAAGTCAGGACCAGAGTTACCAGGATCAGGTCACTCCAAGTGGGAATAGAGTAATCATGTCCCGGTGATGCCCAGGTAGAACCAGAGTCACCAGACCCAGATGTGGCGCAGGTGGGGAGCAGGTTCACTAGGTCCCGTTGAGGCCCACTTGAGGACCAGAGTCACCAGGTCTAGGTGAGGCCTAGAGGGGTACCAGATTCACCTGGTCTAGTGACATCTAGATGGGGACCAGAGTCCCCATGTCAGGCTGAGTCCCAGAGGGGATCCAGAGTCATCATATCCAGGTGAGGCTCAGGTGTGGAACAGAGTATCCAGGTCATAATGGTCCACAGGTGAGGACCAGAATCACCAGATCTGGGTGAGGCCCAGTTAGCATCAGAGTCAGCAGTTCCAGCTTAGCCAAGGAGGAGTCCACAGCAATCAGGTCCAGGTGGGGAAGAAAGTCAACAGGACTGGGTGAGGCCCAGATGGGGACCAGATTCACCAGGCCCAGGTGATTCCCATGTGGTGACCAGAGTTACCAGTTCCGGGTGACCACCAGGTAAGGACCAGATTCACCAGGTCCAAGTGAGGCCCACGTGGGGACCTGTGTCCCTAGGCAAGTGTGAGGCCCAGGTGACAAACCCACTCACCAGGTCCAGGTGAGGCCAACCTGCAGGCCATGCAGAGGAACCAGGTCCCAATGATGCCCAGGTAGGGACGAGAGTTACCAGGTCCAGGTGAGGCCAAACTGCAAGCGATGGAGAGGAACTGTGTCCCGATGATGCCCAGGTAGGGACCAGAGTTACCAGGCCCAGGTGAGGCCAACCTGCAGGCCATGCAGTGGAACCATATCCCTATGATGCCCAGGTAGGGACCAGAGTCACCAGGTCCAGGTGAGGCCAACCTGCATGTCATGCAGTGGAACCATGTTCCGATGATGCCCAGGTAGTGACCAGAGTCACCAGATCCAAATGAGGCCCAGATGGAGCATATTCACTAGGTCCAGGTGAGGCCCAGTTGAGGACCATAGTCACCAGACCTTGTTGAGGCCCAGACGGGTACCATAATCCCCTGGACCAGGTGACATCCATATGGGGACCAGAGTCACTACGTTAGGTTAATAGCCAGAGTAGTTCCAGAGTCATCATGTCCAGGGGAGCCTCAGGTGTGGAACAGAGTCACCAGGACCAATGATGCCCAGGTGAGGACCAGAGTAACCAGGTACACGTGAGGCCCCGGTGGGGATCAAGGCAACAGGTTCATGTGAGGCCGGCTTGGGGACCATGGTCAACAGGTCTATTGAGGCCCAGGTGTGGAATACAGTAAGCAGGTCCAGGTGAGTCCCCAGTGGTGACAAGAGTCACCATGTCCAGGCGACGCCCAGTGGGGATCAGGATCACCAGGTACTGGGGAGGCCCTTGAAAGAACCAGAGTCAACAGTTTGACGTCAGGCGCAGGTTCCAACCAGGGTCAGCAGGGCCAAGTCAGGCCAAAGTGGGGTTCACAGTCCCTAATGCACGGTGAGACCCAGAGGGGGACCAGAGTCACCTGGTCCAGGTGAGGTCCAGTTGTGGATTACAGTCACTGGGTCCCAATTTTGCCCAGTTGAGGACCATGGTCAACAGGGCCAGGTGAGGCCCAGATGGGAACCAGAGCCCGAAATCCAGGTGAAGCCCAGGTGGGGACCACAGTAACCAGATCCAGGGTAGTCTCAGGTGCTGACCAGAATCACCAGGTCCAGGTGAGGTGCAGGTGGCAACCACACTCACCAGGTCCCGGTGAGGCCCTGGTGGGGACCAGAGTCACGAGGTACATGAGAAGCTAGAAACACTGCAGCCACCAGATCCACATGATGTCCATGTGGGAACGAGAATCACCAGTTACAGGTGAGGACCAGGCAGGGAACCGAATCACATGTCCACGTGAGACCCAAGAGGGAACCAGTGCTACCATGTCCAGGTGTGGCCCAGGTGAAGACCAGAGTTAATATCTGGCTGGGTCACTGTTAGTGAACAGTGTAACCATATCCTGATGCTACCCATGTGGGTACCAGAGACACCAGGTCCTGGTGAGGCCTAGGTGGGACCAGAGACATGAGGTCCAGGTGAGGTCCCGATGGGAACCACAGTCACCAGGTCAGGTGAGGCCATGCTTAGGATCAGAGTCACCAGTTACAGGTGAGACCCAGGTCGAGCCAGAGTCACCAAGTAGGGAAGACGCCAAAGTCAGGGCCAGAGTTACCAGGATCAGGTCAGTCCCAGAGGGGAATAGTGTAACCATTTCCCGATGATGCCCAGGTAGAACCCGAGTCACCACGTACAGATGAGGCGCAGGTCGGGAGTATATTCACTAGGTCCCGGTGAGGCCCAGTTGAGGACCAGATTCCCACAGTCTTTTTGAGGCCTAGAGGGTTACCAGATTCACCTGGTCTAGGTGACATCCAGATGGGGACCAGAGTCACCAGGTCAGGGTGAGGCCCAGAGAGGTTCCAGAGTCATCATGTCCAGGTGAGGCTCAGGTGTAGAACAGTGTCACCAGGTACCAATGATGCCCAGGTGAGGACCAGAGTCACCAGGTCTGTGTGAGGCCCAGATTGGGAACAGATTCACAAGGTCCAGGTGATTCCCAGGTGATGACCAGAGTTACCAGTTCCGGATGAGGACCAGGTAAGGACCAGATTCACCAGGTCCATGTGAGGCCCACGTGGGGACCTGTGTCACCAGGTATGGGTGAGGCCCAGGTAGCAAACCCACTCACCAGGTCAAGGTGAGTCCAACCTGCAGGCAATGCAGAGGAATCGTGTACCGAAGATGCCCGTGTAGGGAACAGAGTTACCAGGTCCAGGTGAGGCCAACCTGCAGGCCATGCAATGGAACCATGTCCCGATGATGCCCAGGTAGGGACCAGAGTTACCAGGTCCAGGTGAGGCCAACCTGCAGGCCATGCAGTGGAACTATGTCCCGATGATGCCCAGGTAGGGACCAGAGTTACCAGGTCCAGGTGAGTCCAACCTGCAGGCCATGCAGGGGAACCATATCCCTATGATGCCCAGGTAGGGACCAGAGTCACCAGGTCCAAATGAGGCCCACATGGAGCATATTCACTAGGTCCAGGTGAGGCTCAGTTGAGGACCAGAGTCACCAGATCTGGTTGAGGCCTAGAGGGATACGAGAATCCCCTGGTCCAGGTGACATCCAGATGGGGACCACAGTCACCAGGGAAGGGTGAGGCCCAGAGAGGTTCCAGAGTCATCATGTCCAGGTGAGGCTCAGGTGTAGAACAGAGTCACCAGGTACCAATGATGCCCAGGTGAGGACCAGAGTCACAAGGTCTGGATGACGCGCAGATATGATCAGAGTCACCAGTTCCAGGTGAGGCCAAGAAAGAGTCCACATCAATCAGGCCCAAGTGGGGAACAAAGTCACCAGGACTGCGTGAGCCCAGATGGGGACCAGATTCACCAGGTCCAGGTGAGGCACAGGTGGTGACCAGAGTTCCCGGGTCTGGGAGAGGACTAGGTAACAACAAGATTCGACCAGTCACCAGATCCATGTGCGGACCAGCTAAGGACCAGATTCACTAGGCCCAAGTGAAGCCCAAGGGGTGACCAGATATACCAGGTAAGGGTGAGGCCCAGAAGGGGAACCAGAGTAACCAGTTTAGTTTGAGGCCCAGAATGGGACCAGAGGTCCGTGGTCAAAGTGAGGCCCAGGTGTGGAATAGAGTATCCAGGTCCGAATGATGCCTGGGTGAGGACCAGCGTCACTAGGGCCATGCAGGCCCAGATGGGGAACAGAATCACTAGGTCCTGTTGAGGCATAGAATAAGACCACAGTCACCAGTATCAGGTGAGACCCTTGTGGGAACCAGAGATACTCTACCCAGCTGATTCCCAGGTCCATGTGAAGCCCAAGTGAGGACGAGATTCATCAGGTCGAATTGAGGCTTAGCTGGGGACAAGAGTCACCAGGACTGGGTGCGGCCTAGGTGGGGCAAGATTCAGCAGTTCTGAGTTAGGTCAAAGTGGGGACGAGAGACACTAGGTCCAGGTGAGGCCAAACTGAGTACCAGAGTCACCAGATCTAGGTGAGGTCCATGTTGGAAAGAGAGTCACCAGGTCCAGGAGAGGTCCAGGTGGGGACCAGAGTCACTAGATCCGGGTTAAGTCCAGGTGGGGACCAGAGTCACCAGATCGAGGTGAAGCCCAGGTGGGGACCAGATTCACTAGGTGCAGATGAGGCCCAGGTGAGGACCAGAGTTACCAGGTACACGTGAGGATCCGGTGGGGATCAGAGGCAACAGGGCCATGTGAGGCCGGCTTGTGTACCATGGTCAACAGGTCTACTTGAGACCCAGTTGTGGAACACAGTAAGCAGGTCCAGGTGAGTCCCACGTGGTGACAAGAGTCACCAGGTCCAGGTGAAGCCCAGGTGGACACCAGGATAAACAGGTACAGGGGAGGCCCTTGAAAGAACCAGAGTCAAGAGTTCGAGGTCAGGCGCAGGTGGTAACCAGGGTCAGCAGGTCCAAGTTAAGCCAAAGGAAACTTCACAGTCACTAGGACACGGTGAGACCCAGAGGGGCACCAGAGTCCCCTGGTCCAGGTGAGGTCCAGTTGTGGAACACAGTCACCAGGTCCCAATTTTGCCCAGCTTAGGACCATGGTCAACAGGGCCAGGTGAGGCCCAGATGGGGACCGGAGTCTCGAAATCCAGGTGAAGCCCAGGTTGGACCACAGTCACCAGATGCAGGGTAGTCTCAGGTGCATACCAGAATCACCAGGTCCAGGTGTGGTGCAGGTGGCAACCAAACTCACCAGGTCCCGGTGAGGCACTGGTGGGGACCACAGTCACGAGGTACATGAGAAGCTAGAAACACTGCAGCCACCAGGTCCACATGATGTCCATGTGGGAATGAGAATCACCAGTTACAGGTGAGGACCAGGTGGGAATCCGACTCACCATGTCCAGGTGAGACCCAGGTGGGAACCAGTGTCACCATGTCCAGGTGTGGCCCAGGTGAAGACCAGAGTTAATAGGTCCGGCTGGGTCACTGTTAGTGAACAGTGTAACCATATCCTGATGCTACTCAGGTGGGTACCAGAGACACCAGGTCCTGGTGAGGCCCAGGTGGGACAAGAGACATGAGGCCCAGGTGAGGTCCCGATGGGAACCACAGTCACCAGGTCAGGTGAGGCCATTCTTAGGATCAGAGTCACCAGTTACAGGTGAGTCCCAGGTGGAGCCAGAGTCAACTGGTACAGAAGAGGCCAAAGTCAGGACCAGAGTCACCACGATCAGGTCAGTCCCAGTGGGGAATAGAGTAACCATGTCCCGATGATGCCCAGGTAGAATCAGAGTCACCAGGTCCAGATGAGGCGTAGGAGGGGAGCATATTCACTAGGTCGCGGTGAGGCCCAGTTGAGGACCAGAGTCACCAGATCTAGTTGAGGCCTAGAGGGGTACCAGATTCACCTGGTCTAGGTGACATCCAGATGGGGACCAGAGTCAACAGGTCAGGGTGAGGCCCAGAGAAGATCCAGAGTCATCATGTCCAGGTGAGTTTCAGGTGTGGAACAGAGTCACCACGTACCAATGATGCCCAGGTGAGGACCAGAGTCAACAGGTCTGGGTGACGCGCAGATAGGATCAGAGTCACCAGTTCCAGGTGAGGCCAAGAAAGAGTCCACAGCAATCAGGTCCAGGTGTGGAATAAATTCACCAAGAATGGGTGAGTCCCAGATGGGGACCAGATACATCAGGTCCAGGTGAGGCCCAGGTGGTGACCAGAGTCCCCGGGTCTGGGAGAGGACCAGGTAAGAACCAGATTCACCAGGTCCAAGAGGCCCACGTGGGGACCTGACTCACCAGGTATGGGTGAGGCCCAGGTGGCAACCCCACTCACCAGGTACAGGTGAGGCCAACCTGCAGGCCAGAGTCACCAGATCCAGTTGAGGCCCTAGTGGGGACCAGAGTCACCAGGTAAATGTGAGTCTACAAGAACACTACAGTCACCAGGTCCAGGTGTGGTT
Organism: Canis lupus dingo; assembly: GCF_003254725.2. Lineage (NCBI taxonomy): Eukaryota > Metazoa > Chordata > Mammalia > Carnivora > Canidae > Canis > Canis lupus. Next base: position 40,449 of record NW_026019443.1, on the reverse strand, counting down.
CATGAGGGAACGAGAGTCACCAGGTCCAGGTGAGACCCAGGTGGGGACCACAGTCACCAGGTCCAGATTGAGGACTAGGTGGGGGGACCAGAGTCATCAGGATTTGTTGAGGCCAAAGTGTGGAGCAAAGTTATCATGTCCAGGTGAGACCCAGTTGGGGAACAGAGTAACCATGTCCCATTGATGCCATGTGGGAAAAGAGTCACAAGATCCAGATGAGGCCTAAGTGAGGAGTAGATTCACCAGGTCCTGTTGAGGCCCAGCTGAGGACAATTATCGTCAGCTCCGAGTGAGTCCCAGAGGGGGACCAGAGTCACGCGGTGTTGGTTATATCCAGGTGGGGACCAGAGTCACCACGTCAGGGTGAGGCCCAGAGGGGACGAGAATCACTAGGTCCAGGTGAGGCCCCGATGTGGAACTGAGAAACCAGGTCCCATGATGCCCATATGAGGACCTGAGCCACCAGGTCCAGGCGAAGTCCTTGTGGGAACCAGTCACCTCGTCCAGGTGAGGCCCAGGTGGGACCACAGTCACCAGGTTCAGATGAGGCCCAGGAATATAAGAGAGTATCCAGGTCCCAATGATGCCCAGGTAAGGACCAGAGTCAACAGGTCAAAGAGAGGCCCAAATATGGATCAGAGTCATTGTGTTCCAGGTAAGGCCAGATCGAGACCAGAGGAACCAGGTCCAGGAGAGCCCCATATGGGAAACAGAGCCACCAGATCCAGGTAGGTCCAGCTGCGACCACAGTCACAAGGTCCAGGTGAGGCGCAGGAGGCAACAGGATTCAACAAGTCCAGGTGAGACCCAGGTGGCGACCAGTCACCAGATACAGGTGCGGACCAGCTAAGGACAAGATTCAGCAGGCCCATGTGAAGCCCAAGGGGTGACCAGAGTCACCAGGTAGGGGTGAGGCCCAGAGGGGGAACCAGAGTAACCAGTTTAGTTTGAGGCCCAGAATGGGACCAGAGATCCCTGGTCAAATTGAGGCCCAGGTGTGGAATAGAGTATTCAGGTCCCAATGATGCCTGGGTGAGGACCAGAGTCACTAGGGCCATGCAGGCCCAGATGGCAAACAGAATCACTAGGTCTTGGTGAGGCATAAAATAACACCACAGTCAGCAGTATCAGGTGATCCCCTTGTGGGAACAAGAGCCACTCTATCCAGCTGAGTAGCAGGTCCATGTGAGGCCCACGTGAGGACCAGATGCATCAGGTCGAATTGAGGCATAGCTGGGGACAAGAGTCACCAGGTCGGGGTGCGGCCTAGGTGTGGCAAGATTCAGCAGTTTTGAGTTAGGTCAATGTGGGGATGAGAGACACCAGGTCCAGGTGAGGCCAAAGTGAGGACCAGAGTCACCAGATCCAGGTGAGGTCCATGTTGGAAAGAGAGTCACCAGGTTCAGGAGAGGTCCAGGTGGGGACCAGAGTCACCAGATCCAGGTGAAGTCCAGGTGGGGACTAGAGTCACCAGATCCAGGTGAAGCCCAGGTGGTGACCAGAGTCAATAGGTCCAGATGAGGCCAGGTGAGGACCAGAGTTACCAGACAACGGAGGCCCCGGTGGGGATCCGAGGCAAGAGGTCTACTTGAGGCCCAGGTGTGGAACACAGTAACAAGGTCCAGATGAGTCCCCGGTGGTGACAAGAGTCACCACGTCCAGGTGAGGCCCAGGTGGGGACCAGGATCACCAGGTCAAGGGGAGGCCCTTGAAAGAACCAGAGTCAACGGACCGAGGTCAGGAGCACGTTGCAACCAGGGTCAGCAGGACCAAGTCAGGCCAAAGTGGGGTTCACAGTCACTAGGGCACGGTGAGACCCAGAGGGGGACCAGAGTCACCTGGTCCATGTGAGGTCCAGTTGTGGAACTCAGTCACCGGGTCCCAATTTTGCCCAGTTGAGGACCATGGTCAAAAGGGCCAGGTGAAGCCCAGATGGGGACCAGGGGTCCCCAATTCCAGGTGAAGCCCAGGTGGAGACCACAGTCACCAGATCCAGGGTAGCCTCAGGTGCAGACCAGAATCACCAGGTCCAGGTGAGGTGCAGGTGGCAACCACACTGACCAGGTCCCGGTGAGGCCCTGGTGGGGACCAGAGTCACGAGGTACATGAGAAGCTAGAAACACTGCAGCCACCAGGTCCACATTATATCCATGTGGGAATGAGAATCACTAGTTACAGGTGAGGACCAGGTGGGGATCCGACTCACCATATCCAGGTGAGACCCAGGTGGGAACCAGTGTCACCATATCCAGGTGTGGCCCTGGTAAAGACCAGAGTAATTAGGTCAGGCTGGGTCACTGTTAGTGAACAGTGTAACCATATCCTGATGCTACCCAGGTGGGTACCGGAGACACCAGGTCCTGGTGAGGCCCAGGTGGAACCAGAGACCTGAGGTCCAGGTGAGGTCCCGATGGGAACCACAGTCACCAGGTCAGGTGAGGCCATGCTTAGGATCAGAGTCACAAGTTACAGGTGAGGTCCAGTTGGAGCCAGAGTCACCTGGTAAAGAAGAGGCCAAAGTCAGGATCAGAGTTACCAGAATCAGGTCAGTCCCAGTGGGGAATACAGTAACCATTTCCCGAGGATGCCCAGGTAAAACCAGAGTTACCATGCCCAGATGCGGCGCAAGTGGGGAGCATGTTCACTAGTTCCCGGTGAGGCCCAGTTGGGGCCCAGAGACACCAGGTCAAGTTGAGGCCTAGAGGGGTACCAGATTCACCTGGTCTAGGTGACATCCAGATGCGGACCAGAGTAACCATGTCAGGCTGAGGCCCAGAGGGGATCCAGAATCATCATGTCCAGGTGAGGCTCAGGTGTGGAACAGAGTATCCAGGTCATAATGGTCCACAGGTGAGGACCAGAGTCACCAGATCTCCGTGATGCCCAGTTAGGATCAGAGTCACCACTTCCAGGTGAGGCCAAGAAGGAGTCCACAGCAATCAGGTCCAGGTGGGGAACAATGTCACCAGGAATGGATGACCCCAGATGGGCACCAGAGTCACCAGTTCCAGGTGATTCCCAGGTGGTCACCAGAGTTACGAGTTCCGGGTGAGGACCAGGTAAGCACCAGATTCACCAGGTCCAAGTGAGGCCTTCTTGGGGACCTGTGTCACCAGTCATGGGTGAGACCCAGGTGGCAACCACACTCACCAGGTCCAGGTGAGGCGAACCTGCAAGCCATGCAGAGGAACCATGTCACGATGATGCCCAGGTAGGGACTAGAGTTACAGGTCCAGGTGAGGCCAACCTGCAGGCCATGCAGTGGAACAATGTCCCGATGATGCCGAGGTAGTGATCAGAAACACCAGGTCCAATGAGGCCCAGATGGAGCATATTTACTAGGTCCAGGTGAGGTCCAGTGGAACACCAGAGTCACAAGACCTAGTTGAGGCCTAGATGGGTAACAGAATCACCTGGTCCAGGTGACATCCAGATGGGGACCAGAGTCAACAGGTCAGGATGAGGCCCAGAGAGGTTCCAGAGTCATCATGTCCAGGTGAGGCTCAGGTGTGGAACAGAGTCACCAGGTACCAAAGATACCCAGGTGAGGACCAGAGTCACCAGGTCTGGGTAATGCGCGGATAGGATCAGAGTCACCAGTTCCAGGTGAGGCCAAGAAAGAATCCACAGCAATCAGATCCAGGTGGGGAACAAAGTCACCAGGACTGGGTGAGGCCCAGATGGGGACCAGATTGACCAGGTCCAGGTGAGGCCCAGGTGGTGACCAAAGACCACGGGTCTGGGAGACGACCAGGTAAGGACCAGATTCACTAGGTCCAAGAGGCCCACGAGGGGACCTGTGTCCCCAGGTACGGGCGAGGCACAGGTGGCAACCACACTCACCAGGTCCAGGAGAGGCCATCCTTCGAGCCATGCAGAGGAACCCTGTCCCGATGATGCCCATGTAGGAACCAGAGTTACCAGGTCCAGGTGAGGCCAACCTGTAGGCCATGCAGTGGAACCATGCCCTGATGATGTCCAGGTAGGGACCAGGGTTACCAGGTCCAGGTGAGGTCAACCTGCAGGCGATGCAGTGGAACCGTGTCCCGATGATGCCCATGTAGGGACCAGAATCACCAGGTCCAATGAGGCCCAGTTGGAGCATATTCACTAGGTCAAGGTGTGGTCCAGTGGAGGAGAGTCACCAGACACTGTTGAGGCCTAGAGGGGTACCAGAATCACCTGGTCTAGGTGACATCCAGATGGGGACCAGAGTCACCAGGTCAGGATGAGGCCCAGAGAGGTTCCAGAGTCATCATGTCCAGGTGAGGCTCAGGTGTGGAACAGAGTCACCAGGTACCAAAGATACCCAGGTGAGGACCAGAGTCACCAGGTCTGGGTGACGGGCAGATAGGATCAGAGTCACCTGTTCCAGGTGAGGCCAAAAAAGAGTCCACAGCAATCAGATACAGGAGTGGAACAAAGTCAACAGGCCTGGGTGAGGCCCAGATGGGGATCAGATTCACCAGGTCCAGGTAGGCCCAGGTGGTGACCAGAGACCCCGGGGCTGGGAGACGACCAGGTAAGGACCAAATTTACCAGGTCCAAGAGGCCCACGCGGGGACCTGACTCACCAGGTATGGGTGAGGCCCAGGGGCAACACCACTCACAAGGTCCAGGTGAGGCCAACCTGCATGCCCAAGTCACCAGATCCACGTGAGGCCCTAGTCGCACCGGAGACAGCAGGTAAAAGTGAGTCTACAAGAACACTACAGTCACCAGCTCCAGGTGTGGTTCATGTGGGAACGAGAGCCACCAGTTCCAGGTGAGACCCAGGTTGGGACGACAGTCACCAGGTCCGGATTGAGGCCTAAGAGGGTAACAGTACCATCAGGACCAGTTGAGGCCCAACTGTGGAACAAAGTTATCATGTCCAGTTGAGGCTCAGGTGTGGAACAGAGTATCCAGGTCATAATGGTCCACAGGTGAGGACCAGAGTCACCAGATCTGGGTGAGGTCCAGTTAGGATCACAGTCACCAGTTCCATGTGAGGCCAAAAAGGAGTCCACAGCAATCAGGTCCAGGTGGGGAACAAAGTCACCAGGACTGGGTGAGGCCCAGATGGGTACCAGATTCACCAGGTCCAGGTGATTCCCAGGTGATGACCAGAGTTACCAGTTCCGGGTGAGGAACAGATAAGGACCAGATTCACCAGGTCCAAGTGAAGCCCACGTGGGACCTGTGTCACCCGGTATGGGTGAGGGCCAGGTGGCAAACACACTCACCAGGTCCAGGTGATGCCAACCTGCAGGCCATGCAGTGGAACCATGTCCCGATGATGCCCAGGTAGGGACCGGAGTCATCAGGTCCAAATGAGGCCCAGATAAATCATATTCACTAGGTACAGGTGAGGCCCAGTTGAGGACCAGAGTCACCAGAACTGGTTGAGACCTAGAGGGGTACCAGAATCCCCTGGTCCAGGTGACATCTCGACGGGGACCAGAGACACCAGGTCAAGGTGAGGCACAGAGTGGTTCAAGAGTCACCATGTCCAGGTGAGACTCAGGTGTGGAACAGACTCACCAGGTACCAATGATGCCCAGGTGAGGACCAGAGTCACCAGATCTGGGTGACGCGCAGATAGGATCAGAGTCACCAGTTCCAGGTGAGACCAAGAAAGAGTCCACAGCAATCAGGTCCAGGTGGGGAACAAAGTCACCAGGACTGGGTGAGGCCCAGATTCACCCGGTCCAGGTGAGGCCCAGGTGGTGACCAGAGTCCCCGGATCTGGGAGAGGACCAGGTAAGGACCAGATTCACCAGGTCCAAGAGGCCGACGTGGGGACCTGAGTCACCAGGTATGGATGAGGCCCAGGTGGCAACCCCACTCACCAGGTCCAGGTGAGGCAAGCCTGCCGGCCAGAGTTACCGGATCCAAGTGAGGCCCTAGTGGGGACCGGAGTCACCAGGTAAATGTGAGTCTACAAGAACACCACAGTCACCAGATCCAGTTGTGGTTCATGTGGGAACGAGAGTTACCAGGTCCTGGTGAGACCCAGCTGGGGACCACAGCACCAGGTCCAGATTGAGGCCTAGGTGGGGGGGAAAGAGTCATCAGGACCAGTTGAGGCCAAAGTGTGGAGCAAAGTTCTCATGTCCAGGTGAGGCCCAGGTGGGGAACAGAGTTACCATGTCCCATTGGTGCCAGGTGGGAAAAGAGTCACAAGGTCCAGACGAGGCCTAAGTGAGGAGTAGAATCACCAGGTCCTGTGGAGGCTCAGCAGAGGACCAGTGTCCCAAGCTTGGGGGAGTCCCAATGGGGGACCAGAGTCACCCGGTTCTGGTGATATCTAGGTGGGGACCAGAGTCAGCACGTCAGGGTGAAGCCCAGAGGGGGACGAGAATCACTAGGTTCAGTTTGAGGCCCCGATGTGGAACTGAGAAACCAGGTTCCATGATGCCCATATGAGGACCTAAGTCACCAGGTCCAGGTGAGGTCCCTGAGGGAACAAGTCACCTCGTCCAGGTGAGGCCCAGGTGGGACCACAGTCACCAGTTCCAGGTGAGGCCCAGGTATATAAGAGAGTATCCAGGTCCCAATGATGCCCAGGTAAGGACCAGAGTCATCAGGTCAAGGAGAGGCCCTAATATGGATCAGAGTCATTGTGTTCCAGGTGAGGCCAGATGGAGACCACAGGAACCAGGACCAGGAGAGCCCCATATGGGAACCACAGCCATCAGATCCAGGTGAGGTCCAGGTGGGACCACAGTCACAAGGTCCAGGTGAGGCGCAGGTGGCAACAGGATTCACCAAGTGCAGGTGAGGCCTAGGTGGCGACCAGTCACCACATACAGGTGTGGACCAGCTAAGGACCAGATTAACCAGGCCGAAGTGAAGCCCAAGGGGTGACCAGAGTCACCGGGTAAGGGTGATTCCCAGAGGGGGCACCAGAGTAACCATTTTAGTTTGAGGCCCATAATGGGACAAGAGGTCCGTGGTCAAAGTGAGGCCCAGGTGTGGAATAGAGTATCCAGGTCCCAATGATGCCTGGGTGAGGACCAGAGTCACTAGGGCCATGCAGGCCCAGATGAGGAACAGAATCACTAGGTCCTGGTGAGGCATAGAATAAGACCAAAGTCACCAGTATCAGGTGAGCCCATTGTGGGAACCAGAGCCGCTGTATCCAGCTGAGTCCCAGGTCCATGTGAGGCCCACGTGAGGACCAGATTCATCAGGTCGAATTGAGGCATAGCTGGGGACAAGAGTCACCATGTCTGGGTGCGGCCTTGGTGGGGCAAGATTCAGCAGTTCTGAGTTAGGTCAAAGTGGGGACTAGAGACACCAGGTCCAAGTGAGGGCAAACTGAGGACCAGAGTCACCAGATCCAGGTGAGATCCAAGTGGGGACCAGAGTCACCAGATCCAGGTGAAGCCCAGGTGGAGACCAGAGTCAGTAGGTCCAGATGAGGCCCAGGTAAGGACCAGAGCTACCAGGTACATGTGAGGCCCCGGTGGGAATCAGAGGCAACAAGTCCATGTGAGGCCGGCTTGGGGACCATGGTCAAGAGGTGTACTTGAGGCCCAGTTGTGGAACACAGTAAGGAGGTCCAGGTGAGTCCCCGGTGCTGACAAGAGTCACCACGTCCAGGTGAGGACCAGGTGGGGACCAGGATCACCAGGTACAGGGGAGGCCCTTGAAAGAACCAGAGTCAACAGTTCGAGGTCAGGCGCAGGTGGCAAACAGGGTCAGCAGGTCCAAGTCAGACCATAGTGGGGTTCACAGTCACTAGGGCACAGTGAGACCCAGAGGGGGACCAGAGTCACATTGTCCAGGTGAGGTCCAGTTGTGGTACACAGTCACCGGGTCCCAATTTTGCCCAGTTGAGGACCATGGACAACAGGGCCAGTTGAGGCCCTGATGGGGACCGGAGTCCCTAAAACCAGATCCCAGTTAGGATCTGAACCAGGTGTGGTTCATGTGGGAACGAGAGTCACCAGGTCCAGGTGAGACCCAGGTGGGGACCACAGTCACCAGGTCCAGATTGAGGTCTAGGTCGGGGGACCAGGGTCATCAGGACCAGTTGAGGCCAAAGGGCGGAGCAAAGTTATCATGTCCATGTGAGGCCCAGGTGCGGAACAGAGTAACCATGTCCCATTGATGCCAGGTGGGAAAAGAGTCACAAGGTCCAGACGAGGCCTAAGTGAGGAGTAGATTCACCAGGTCCTGTTGAGACCCAGTTGAGCACCAGTGTCCCCAGGTCCGGATGAGTCCCAGAGGGGACCAGAGTCACCCGGTTCTGGTGATATCAAGGTGGGGACCAGAGTCACCACGTCAGTGTTAGGCCGAGAGGGGGACGAGAATCACTAGGTCCATGTGAGTCCCCGATGTGGAACTGAAAAACCAGGTCTCATGATGCCCATATGAGGACCTGAGTCACCAGGTCCAGCTGAGGTCCCTGTGAGAACCAGTCACCTCGTCCAGGTGATGCCCAGGTGGGACCACAGTCACCAGGTCCAGGTGAGGCCCAGGTATATAAGAGAGTATCCAGGTCCCAATGATGGCCAGGAAAAGACCAGAGTCAACAGGTCCAGGAGAGGCCCAAATATGGATCAGAGTCATTGTGTTCCAGGTGAGGCCAAATGGAGACCACAGGAAAGAGTTCCAGGAGAGCCCCATATGTGAAGCAGAGCCATCAGATCCAGGTGAGTTCCAGGTGGGTCCACAATCACAAGGTCCATGTGAGGCGCAGGTGGCAACAGGATTCACCAAGTCCAGGTGAGGCCCAGGTGGCGACCAGTCACCACATCCAGGTGCAGACCAGCTAAGGACCAGATTCACCAGGCCCAAGTGAACCCCAAGGGGTGACCAGAGTCACGAGGTAAGAAGCCCAGGTGCGGACCAGAGTCACCAGATCCAGGGTAGTCTCAGGTGCAGACCAGAATCACCAGGTCCAGGTGAGGTGCAGGTGGCAACCACACTCACCAGGTCCCGGTGAGGCCCTGGTGAGACCAGAGTTACGAGGTACATGAGAAGCTAGAAACACTGCATTCACCAGGTCCACATGATGTCCCTGTGGGAACGAGAATCACCATATACAGGTGAGGACCAGTGGGGATCCGACTCACCATGTCCAGGTGAGGCCCAGGTGGGAACCAGTCTCACCATGTCCAGGTGTGGCCCAGGTGAAGACCAGAGTTAATAGGTCCGGCTGGGTCACTGTTAGTGAACAGTGTAACCATATCCTGATGCTACCCAGGTGGGTACCAGAGACACCAGGTCCTGGTGAGGCCCAGGTTGGACCAGAGATATGAGGTCCAGGTGAGGTCCGATGGGAACCACAGTCACCAGGTCAGGTGAGGCCATGCTTAGGATCAGAGTCACCAGTTACAATTGAGGCCCAGGTGGAGCCAGAGTCACCTGGTACAAAAGAGGCCAAAGTCAGGACCAGAGTTACCAGGATCAGGTTAGTCCCAGTGGGGAATAGAGTAACCATGTCCCGATGATACACAGGTAGAACAGAGTCACCAGGTCCACATGAGTCGCAGGTGGGGAGCATGTTCACTAGGTCCCGGTGAGGCCCAGTTGAGGACCAGAGACACCAGGTCGAGTTGAGGCCTAGAGGGGTACCAGATTCACCTGGTCTAGGTAACATCCACATGAGGACCAGAGTCACCACGTCAGGGTGAGGCCCAGAGTGGATCCAGAGTCATCATGTCCAGGTGAGGCTCAGGTGTGGAACAGAGTATCCAGTTCATAATGGTCCACAGGGGAGGACAAGCGTCAGCTGATTGAGTTAGGCTCAGTTAGGATGAGAGTCACCAGTTCCAGGTGAGGCCAAGAAGGAGTCCACAGCAATCAGTTTCAGGTGGGGAACAAAGTCATCAGGACTGGGGGAGGCCCAGATGGGGACCAGATTCACCCTGTCCAGGTGATTCCCAGGTGGTGACCAGAGTTACCAGTTCTGGGTGAGGACCAGGTTAGGACCAGATTCACCAGGTCCAAGTGAGGCCCACTTGGGGACCTATGTCACCAGTTATGTCTGAGGCCCATGTGGAAACCCCACTCACCAGGTCCAGGTGAGGCCACCCTGCAGGCCATGCAGAGGAACGGTGTCCCGAAGAAGCCCAGGTAGGGACCAGAGTTACCAGGTCCAGGTGAGGCCAACCTGCAGGCCATGCAGTGGAACCATCTCCCGATGATGCCCAGGTAGGGAGCAGAGTCACCGGGTTCAAATGAGTCCCAGATCGAGGATATTCACTAGGTCCAGGTGAGGCCCAGTTGAGGACCAGAGTCACCAGATCTGGTTGAGGCCTAGAGGGGTACCAGAATCACCTGGTCCAGGTGACATCCAGATGGGGACCAGAGTCACCAGGTCAGGGTAAGGCCCAGAGAGGTTACAGAGTCATCATGTCCAGGTGAGGCTCAGGTGTGGAACAGAGTAATCAGGTACCAATGATGCCCAGGTGAGTTCCAGAGTCACCAGATCTGGGTGACGCGCAGATAGGATCAGAGTCACCAGTTCCAGGTGAGGCAAAAAGAGTCCACAGCAATCAGGTCCAAGTGGGGAAGAAAGTCACCAGGACTCGGTGAGGCCAAGATGAGGAACAGATTCACCAGGTCCAGGTGAGGCCCAGGTCGTGACCAGAGTCCCCGGGTCGGGGAGAGGACCAGGTAAGTACTAGATTCACCAGGTCCAAGAGGCCCACGTGGGGACCTGAGTCACCAGGTATGGGTGAGGCCCAGGTGACAACCCCACTCACCAATTCCAGGTGAGGCCAACCTGCATGCCAGAGTCACCAGATCCAGGTGAGGCCCTAGACGGGAACGGAATCACCAGGTTAATGTGAGTCTACAAGGACACCACAGTCACCAGGTCCAGGTGTGGTTCATGTGGGAACGAGAGGCAACAGGTCAAGGTGAGACCCAGGTGGGGACCACAGTCACCAGGTCCAGATTGAGGCCTAGGTGGGGGGACCAGAGTCATCAGGACCAGTTGAGGCCAAAGTGCGGAGAACAGATATCATGTCCAAGTGAGGCCCAGGTGGGGAACAGAGTAACCATATCCCATTGATGCCAGGTGGGCTAAGAGTCACAAGGTGCAGACGAGGCTTAAGTGAGGAGTAGATTCACCAGATCGTGTTGAGGCCCAGTTGAGTACCAGTCTTCCCAGCTCTGGGTGAGTCCCAAAGGGGGACCAGAGTCACCCGGTTCTTGTGATATCCAGGTGAGGACCAGAGTCAACAGGTCAGGGTGAGGCCCAGAGGGGGACGAGATCTCTAGGTCCAGGTGAGTCCCCGATTAGGAACTGATGTGAGGCCAGACTGAGGACCAGAGTCACCAGATCCAGGTGAGGTCCATGTTGGAAAGAGAGTCACCAGGTCCAGGAGAGGTCCAGGTGGGGACCAGAGTCACCAGATCCAGGTGAAGGCCAGGTGGGGACCAGAGTCACCAGATCCAGGTGAAGCCCAGGTGGGGACCAGAGTCACTAGGTCCGATGAGGCCCAGGTGAGGACCAGAGTTACCAGGTACACGTGAGGCGCTGGTAGGTATCAGAGGCAACTGGTCCATGTGAGGCAGGCTTGGGGACCATGGTCAAGAGTTCTACTTAGGCCCAGTGTGGAACACTGTAACCAGGTCCAAGTGAGTCCCCGGTGGTGACAAGAGTCACCAGGTCCAGGTGAGGCCCAGGTGGGAACCAGGATCACCAGGTACAGGGGAGGCCCTTGAACGAACCAGAGTCAACAGTTCGAGGTCACGCGCAGGTGGCAACTAGGGTCAGCAGGTCCAAGTCAGGCCAAAGTGGGGTTCACAGTCACTAGAGCACGGTGAGACCCACAGGATGACCAGAGTCACCTGCTCCAGGTGAGGTCCAGGTGTGGAACACAGTCACCGGGTCCCATTTTTGCCGTGATGAGGACCATGGTCAACAGGGCCAGGTGAAGCCCAGGTTGGGACCATAGTCACCCGATCCAGGGTAGTCTCAGGTGCAGACCAGAATCACCAGGTCCAGGTGAGGTGCAGGTGGCAACCACACTCACCAGGTCCCGGTGAGGCCTAGGTGGGGAGCAGAGTCACGAGGTACATGAGAAGCTAGAAACACTGCAGCCACCAGGTCCACATGATGTCCATGTGGGAACGAGAATCACCAGTTAGAGGTGAGGACCCTGTGGGGATCCGACTCACCTTGTCCAGGTGAGACCCAGGTGGGAACAGATGTCACCATGTCCAGGTGTGGCCAGGTGAAGACCAGAGTTAATAGGTCCGGCTGGGTCACTGTTAGTGAACAGTGTAACCATATCCTGATGCTACCCAGGTGGGTACCAGAGACACCAGTCCTGGTGAGGCCCAGGTGGGACCAGAGACATGAGGTCCAGGTGAGGTCCCGATGGGAACCACAGTCACCAGGTCAGGTGAGGCCATGCTTAGGATCAGAGTCACCAGTTACAGGTGAGGCCCAGTTAGAGCCAGAATCACCTGGTACAGAGAGGCCAAAGTCAGGACCAGAGTTACCAGGATCAGGTCAGTCCCAGTGGGGAATAGAGTAACCATGTCCCGATGATGCCCAGGTAGAACCAGAGTCACCAGGTCCAGATGAGGCGCAGGTGGGGAGCATATTCACTAGGTCTCGTTGAGGCCCTGTTGAGGACCAGAGTCACCAGGTCTAGTTGAGGCCTAGAGGGGTACCAGATTCACCTGATCTAGGTGACATCCAGATGCGGACCAGAGTCACCATGTCAGGCTGAGGCCCAGAGGGGATCCAGAGTCATCATGTCCAGGTGAGGCTCAGGTGTGCAACAAAGTATCCAGGTCATAATGGTCCACAGGTGAGGACCAGAGTCACCAGATCTGGGTGAGGCCCAGTGAGGATCAGAGTCACCAGTTCCAGTTGAGGCCAAGAAGGAGTCCACAGCAATCAGGTCCAGGTGGGGAAGAAAGTCAACAGGACTGTTGAGGCCCAGATGGAGACCAGATTCACCAGGTCCAGGTGATTCCCAGGTGGTGACCAGGATTACCAGGTCCGGGTGAGGATCATAAGGGCCAGATTCACCAGGTCCAAGAGGCCCACGTGGGGACCTGTGTCACCAGGTATGGGTGAGCCCCAGGTGGCAACCCCACTCACTAGGTCCAGGTGAGGCCAACCTGGAGGCCATACAGAGGAACCGTGTCCCAGTGATGCCCAGGTAGGGAACAGAGATACCAGGTCCAGCTGAGGCCAACCTGCAGGCCATGCAGTGGAACCATGTCCCGATGATGCCCAGGAAGGGACCAGAGTCACCAGGCCCAAATGAGGCCCAGATGGAGCATATTCACTAGGTCCAGGTGAGGCCCAGTTGAGGACCAGAGTCACCAGATCTGGTTGAGGCCTAGAGGGGTACCAGAATCACCTGGTCCAGGTGACATCCAGATGGGTCCAGAGTCACCAGATCAGGGTGAGGCCCAGAGAGGTTCCAGAGTCATCATGTCCAGGTGAGGCTCAGGTATGGAACAGAGTCACCAGGTACCAAAGATGCCCAGGTGAGGACCAGAGTCACCAGGTCTGGGTGAAGCGCAGATAGGATCAGAGTCACCAGTTCCAGGTGAGGGCAAGAAAGAGTCCACAGCAATCAGGTCCAGGGTCGGAACAAAGTCACCAGGACTGGGTGAGGCCCAGATGGGGACCAGATTCACCAGGTCCAGGTGAGTCCCAGGTGGTGACCAGAGTCTCCGGGTCTGGGAGAGGACCAGGTAAGTAACAGGTTCACTGGGTCCAAGAGGCCCACGTGGAGACCTGAGTCACCAGGTATGGGTGAGGCCCAGGTGGCAACCCCACTCACCAGGTCCATGTGAGGCCACCTGCAGGCTAGAGTCACCAGATCCAGGTGAGGCCCTAGTGGGGACCGGAGTCACCAGGTAATTGTGAGTCTACAAGAACACCACAGGCACCAGGTCCAGGTGTGGTTCATGTGGGAACGAGAGTCACTAGGTCCAGGTGAGCCCCAGGTGGGGACCAGTCACCAGTTCCAGATTGAGGCCTAGGTGGGGGACCAGAGTCATCAGGACCAGCTGAGGCCAAACTGCGGAGCAAATTTATCATGTCCAGGTGAGGCCCAGGTGAGGAACAGAGTAACCATGTCCCATTGATGCCAGGTGGGAAAAGAGTCACAAGGTCCAGACGAGGCCTATGTGAGGAGTAGATTCACCAGGTCCTGTTGAGGCCCAGTTGTGGACCGGTGTCCCCAGCTCCGGGTGAGTCCCAGAGGGGGACCAGAGTCACCCGGTTCTAGTGATAACCAGGTGAGGACCAGAGTCACCACGTCAGGGTGAGGCCCAGAGGGAGACGAGAATCACTAGGTTCAAGTGAGGCCCCGATTTGGAACTGTGAAACCAGGTCCCATGATGCCCATATGAGGACCTGAGTCACCAGGTCCAGGTGATGTCCCTGTGGGAACCAGTCACCCGGTTCAGGTGAGGCCCAGGTGGGACCACAGTCACCAGGTCCAGGTGAGGCCCAGGTAAATAAGAGAGTATCCAGGTCCCAATGATGCCCAGGTAAGGACCAGAGTCCACAGGTCCAGGAGAGGCCCAAATATGGATCAGATTCATTGTGTTCCAGGTGAGGCCAGATGGAGACCACAGGAACCAGGTCCAGGAGAGCCCCATATGGGAATCAGAGCCACCAGATCCAGGTGAGGTCCAGGAGGGACCACAGTCACAAGGTCCAGGTGAGGCGCAGGTGGCAACATGATTCACCAAGTCCAGGTGAGGCCCACGTCGTGACCTGTCACCAGATCCAGGTGCGGACCAGCTAAGGACCAGATTCACCAGGCCCAAGTGAAGCCCAAGGGGTGACCAGATTCACCAGGTAAGGGTGAGGCCCAGAGGGGGAACCAGAGTAACCAGTTTAGATTGAGGCCCAGAATGGGGCCAGAGGTCCCTGGACAAAGTGAGGCCCAGGTGTGGAATAGAGTATCAAGGTCCCAATGATGCCTGGGTGAGGACCAGAGTCACTAGGGCCATGCAAGTCCACATGGGGAACAGAATCACTAGGTCCTGGTGAGGCATAGAATAAGAACACAGTCACCAGTATCAGTTGAGCCCCTTGTGGGAACCAGAGCCACTCCATCCAGCTGAGTCCCAGGTCCATGTGAGGCCCACGTGAGGACCAGATTCATTAGGTCGAATTGAGGCATAGCTGGGGACAAGAGTCACCAGGTCTGGGTGCGGCCTAGGTGTGGCAAGATTCAGCAGTTCTGAGTTAGGTCAAAGTGAGGACGAGAGACACCAGGTCCAGGTGAGGCCAAACTGAGGACCAGAGTCACCAGATCCAGGTGAGGTCCATGTTGGAAAGAGAGTCACCAGGTCCAGGAGAGGTACAGGTGGGGACCAGAGTCACCAGATCCAGGTAAAGTCCAGGTGGGGATCAGAGTCACGAGATCCAGGAGAAGTCCAGGTGGGCACCAGAGTCTCTAGGTGCAGATGAGGCCCAGGTGAGGACCAGAGTTACCAGGTACACGTGAGGCCCCGGTGGGGATCAGAGGCAACAGGTCCATGTTAGGCGGGCTTGGGTACCATGGTCAAGAGGTGTACTTGAGGCCCAGGTGTGGAACACAGTAAGCAGGTCCAGGTGAGTCCCCGGTGGTGACAAGAGTCACCACGTCCAGGAGAGGCCCAGGTTGGCACCAGGATCACCAGTTACAGGGGAGGCCCTTGAAAGAACCAGAGTCAACAGTTCGAGGTCAGGCGCAGGTGGCAACCAGGGTCAGCAGGTCGTAGCCAGGCCAAAGTGGGGTTCACAGTCACTAGGGTACGGTGAGACCCAGAGGGGGACCAGAGTCACCTGTTCCAGGTGAGGTCCAGTTGTGGAACACAGTCACAGGGTCCCAATTTTGCCGGGTGAGGACCATGGTCAACAGGGCCAGGTGAGGCCCAGATGGGGACCAGAGTCCCCAAATCCACGTGAAGCCCAGGAGGGAACCACAGTCACCAGATCCAGGGTAGTCTCAGGTGCAGACCAGAATCACCAGTTCCAGGTGAGGTGCAGGTGGCAACCACACTCACCAGGTCCCGGTGAGGCCCTGGTGGGGACCAGAGTCACGAGGTACATGAGAAGCTAGAAACACTGCAGCCACCAGGTGAACATGATGTCCATGCTGGAATGAGAATCACCAGTTACAGGTGAGGACCAGGTGGGGATCCGACTCACCATGTCCAGGTGAGACCCAGGTTGGAACCAGTGTCACCATGTCCAGGTGTGGCCCAGGTGAAGACCAGAGTTAATAGGTCTTGCTGGGTCACTACTAGTGAACAGTGTAACCATATCCTGATGCTACCCAGGTGGGTACCAGAGACACCAGGTCCTGGTGTGGCCCAGGTGGAACCAGAGACACGAGGCCCAGGTGAGGTCCCGATGGGGACCACAGTCACCAGGTCAGGTGAGGCCATGCTTAGGATCAGAGTCACCAGTTACAATTGAGGCCCAGGTTGAGCCAGAGTCACCTGGTACAGAAGAGGCCAAAGTCACGACCAGAGTTACCAGGATCAGGTCAGTCCCAGTGTGGAATAGAGTAACCATGTCCCGGTGATGCCCAGGTAGAACCAGAATTACCAGGTCCAGATGAGGTGCAGGTGGAGAGCATATTCACTAGGTCCCGGTGAGGCCAAGTTGAGGACCGAGTCACCAGGTATAGTTGAGGCTTGGAGTGGTACCAGATTCAACTGGTCTAGGTGACATCCAGATGGGGACCAGAGTCACCATGTCAGGCTGAGGCCCAGAGGGGATCCAGAGTCATCATGTCCAGGTGAGGCTCACGGGTGGAACAGAGTATCCAGGTCATAATGGTCCAGAGGTGAGGACCAGAGTCACCAGATCTGGGTGAGGCCCAGTTAGGATCAGAGTCACTAGTTCCAGGTGACGGCCAAGAAGGAGTACACAGCAATCAGGTCCAGGTGTGAACAAAGTCACCTGGACTGGATGAGCCAATGGGGACCAGAAACACAATGTCCAGGTGATTCCCAGGTGATGACCAGAGTTACCAGTTCCGGGTGAGGACAAGGGAAGGACCAGATTCAACAGGTCCACGTGAGGACCACGTTGGGACCTGTGTCACCAGGCATGGGTGAGTCTCAGGTGACAACCCCACTCACTAGGTCCAAGTGAGGCCAACCTGCAGGCCATGCCGAGGAACCATGTACTGATGATGCCCAGGTGGGGTCTAGAGTTATCAGGTCCAGGTGAGGCACACTTGCAGGCCATGCAGTGGAACCATGTCCCGGTAATGCCCAGGTATGGATCAGAATCACCATGTCCAAATGAGGCCCAGATGGAGCATATTCACTAGGTCTAGGTGAGGCCCAGTTGAGGACCAGAGTCACCAGATCTGGTTGAGCCCTATAAGGGTACCAGAATAACCTGGTTCAGATGACATCGAGATGGGGACCAGAGTCACCATGTCAGGGTGAGGCCCAGAGAGGTTCCAGAGTCATCATGTCCAGGTGAGCCTAAGGTGTGGAACAGAGTCACCAGGTACCAATAATGCCCAGGTGAGGACCAGAGTCACCAGGTCTGGGAGACGCTCAGATAGGATCAGAGTCACCAGTTCCAGGTGAGGCCAAGAAAGAGTCCACAGCAATCAGATCCAGGTGGGGAACAAAGTCACCAGGCCTGGGTGAGGCCCAGATGGGGACCAGATTCACCAGGTCCAGGTGAGGCCCAGGTGGTGACCAGAGTCCCCGGGTCTGGGAGAGGACCAGGTAAGGACCAGATTCACCAGGTCCAAGAGGCCCACGTGGGGACTGAGTCACCAGGTATGGGTGAGGCCCAGGTGGCAACCCCACTCACCAGGACCAGGTGAGGCCAACCTGCAGGTCAGAGTCACCAGATCCAGGTGAGGCCCTAGTGGGGACCGGAGTCACCAGGTAAATGTGAGTCTACAAGAACACCACAGTCACCAGGTCCAGGTGTGGTTCATGTGGAAACGAGAGTCCTCAGGTCCAGGTGAGACCCAGTTGGGGACCACAATCACCAGGTCCAGATTGAGGCCTAGGTGGGGGGACCCGATTCATCAGGACCAGTTGAGGCCAAAGTGTGGAGCAAAGTTATAATGTCCAGGTGAGGCCCAAGTAGGGAACAGAGTAACCATGTCCCATTGATGCCAGGTGGGAAAAGAGTCACAAGGTCCAGACGAGGCCTAAGTGAGGAGTAGATTCACCAGGTCCTGTTGACGCCCAGTTGAGGACCAGTGTCCCCAGCTCCGGGTGAGTCCCAGAGAGGGACCAGAGTCACCCGGTTCTGGTGACGTCCAGGTGGGGACCAGAGTCACCACGTCAGGGTAAGGCCCAGAGGGAGACGAGAATCACTAGGTCCAGGTGAGGCCCCCATATGGAACTGAGAAACCTGGTCCCATGATGCCCATATGAGGACCTGAGTCACCAGGTCCAGTTGAAGTCCCTGTGGGAACCAGTCACCTCGTCCAGGTGAGGCCCAGGTGGGACCAGAGTCACCAGGTCCAGGTGAGGCTCAAGTGTATAAGAGAGTATCCAGCTCCCAATGATTTCCAGGTAAGGACCAGAGTCAACAGGTCCAGGAGAGGCCCAATATGGATCAGAGTCATTGTGTTACAGGTGAGGCCAGATGGAGACCACAGGAACCAGGTCCAGGAGAGGCCCATATGTTAACCAGAGCCACCAGATCCAGGTGAGGTCCAGGTGGGACCACAGTCACAAGGTCCAGGTGAGGCGCAGGTGGCAACAGGATTCACCAAGTCCAGGTGAGGCCCAGGTGGCGACCAGTCACCACATCCTGGTGCGGACCAGCTAAGGACCAGATTCACCAGGCCCAAGTGAAGCCCAAGGGGTGTCCAGAGTCACCAGGTAAGGGTGAGGCTCAGAGGGGGAACCTGAGTAACCAGTTAATTTGAGGCCCAGAATGGGACCAGCGATTCCTAGTCAAAGTGAGGCCCATATGTGGAATAGAGTATCCAGGTCCCAATGATGCCTGGGTGAAGACCAGAGTCACTAGAGCCATGCAGGCCCAGAAGGGGAACAGAATCACCAGGTCCTGGTGTGGCATAGACTAAGATCACAGTCAGCAGTATCAGGTGAGCCCCTTGTGGGAACCAGAGCCACTCTATCCAGCTGAGTACCAGGTCCATGTGAGGCCCATGTGAGGACCAGATTCAACAGGTCGAATTGAGGCATAGCTGGGGACAAGAGTCACCAGGTCTGGGTGCGGCCTAGGTGGGGGAAGATTCAGCAGTTCTGAGTTAGGTGAAAGTGGGGACGAGAGACACCAGGTCCAGGTGAGGGCAAAGAGAGGACCAAAGTCACCAGATCCAGGTGAGCTCCATGTTGGAAAGAGAGTCACCAGGTCCAGGAGAGGTCCAGGTGGGTACCAGAGTCACCAGATACAGGTGAAGTCCAGGTGGGGACCAGAGTCACCAGATCCATGTGAAGCCCAGGTGGGGACCAGAGTCACTAGGTCCAGATGAGGCCCAGGTGAGGACCAGAGTTACCAGGTACACGTGAGGCCCCGGTGGGGATCAGAGGCAACAGGTCCATGTGAGGCCGGCTTGGGGACCATGGTCAACAGGTCTATTGAGGCCCAGGTGTGGAAACAGTAAGCAGGTCAAGGTGAGTCCCCAGTTGTGACAAGAGTCACCACGTCCAGGTGAGGCCCGGTGGAGACCAGGATCACCAGGTACAGGGGAGGCCCTTGAAAGAAGCAGAGTCAACAGTTCGAGGTCAGGCGCAGCTTCCAACCAGGGTCAGCAGGTCCACGTCAGGCCAAAGTGGGTTTCACAGTCACTAGGGCACGGTGAGACCCAGAGGGGAACCAGAGTCACGTGGTCCAGGTGAGTTCCAGTTGTGGAACACAGTCACCGCGTCCCGATTTTGCCCAGTTGAGGATCATGGTCAACAGGGCCAGGTGAGGCCCAGATGGGGACCGGAGTCCCCAAATCCAGGTGAAGCCCAGGTGGGGACCACAGTCACTAGATCCAGGGTAGTCTCAGGTGCAGACCAGAATCACCAGGTGCAGGTGAGTTGCAGGTGGCAACCACACTGACCAGGTCTCGGTGAGGCCCTGGTGGGGACCAGCGTCGCGAGGTACATGAGAAGCTAGAAACACTGCAGCCACCAGGCCCACATGATGTCCATGTGGGAACACGAATCACCAGTTAAAGGTAAGGACCAGGTGGGGATCCGAGTGACCATGTCCAGGTGAGACCCAGGTGGGAACCAGTGTCACCATGTCCAGGTGTGGCCCAAGTTAAGACCAGAGTTAATAGGTCCGGCTGGGTCACTGTTAGTGAACAGTGTAACCATGTCCTGATTCTACCAGGTGGGTACCAGAGACACCAGGCCCTGGTGAGGCCCAGGTGGGACCAGAGACAAGAGGTCCAGGTGAGGTCCCGATGGGAACCACAGTCACCAGGTCAGGTGAGGCCATGCTTAGGATCAGAGTCACCAGTTAAAGGTGTGGCCCAGTGGAGCCAGAGTCACTTGATACAGAAGAGGCCAAAGTCCGGACCAGAGTTACCAGGATCAGGTCAGTCCCAGTGGGGAACAGAGTTACCATGTCCCAATGATGCCCAGATAGAACAAGCGTCACCAAGTCCAGATGAGGCGCAGGTGGGGAGCATATTCACTAGGTTCCGTTGAGGCCCTGTTGAGGACCTGAGTCACCAGGTCTAGTTGAGGCCTAGAGGGGTACCAGATTCAGCTGATCTAGGTGACATCCAGATGGGGACCAGAGTCAGCCATGTCAGGCTGATTACCAGAGGGGATCCAGAGTCATCATGTCCAGGTGAGGCTCAGGTGTGGAACAGAGAATCCAGGTCATATTGTTCCACAGGTGAGGACCAGAGTCACCAGATCTGGGTGAGGCCCATTTAGGATCAGAGTCACCAGTTCCATTTGAGGCCAAGAAGGTGTCCACAGCAATCAGGTCCAGGTGGGGAAGAAAGTCAACAGGACTGTGTGAGGCCCAGATGGGGACTATATTCACCAGGTCCAGGTGATTCCCAGGTGGTGACCAGGGTTACCAGGTCCGGGTGAGGACCAGGTAAGGACCAGATTCACCAGGTCCAAGTGAGGCCCACGTGGGGACCTGTGTCACCAGGTATGGGTGAGACCCAGGTGGAAACCCCAATCACCAGGTCTGGCTGAGGCCAACCTGCAGGCCATGCAGAGGAACCGTGTCCCGATGATGTCCAGGTAGGGACCAGAGTTACCAGGTCCAGGTGAGGCCAGCATGCAGGCCAGTGTCACCAGATCCAGGTGAGGCCCTAGTGGGGACGGGAGTCACAAGGTAAATGTGAGTCTACAAGAACACCACAGTCACCAGGTCCAGGTGTGGTTCATGTGGGAACGGGAGTCACCAGGTCCAGCTGAGACCCAGTGGGGACGACAGTCACCAGTCCAGATTGAGGCCTAGGTTGGGGGACGAGAGTCATCAGGACCAGTTGAGGCCAAAGTGTGCAGCAAATTATCATGTCAAGATGAGGCCCAGGTGGGGAACAGAGTAACCATGTCCCATTGATGCCAGGTGGGAAAAGAGTCACAAGGTCCAGACGAAGCCTAAGTTTGGAGTAGATTCACAGGTCCTGTTGAGGCCCACCTGAGGACCAGTGTCCCCAGCTCCGGGTGTGTCACCCGGTTCTGGTGATATCCATGTGGGGACCAGTGTCACAAGTCAGGGTGAGGCCCTGAGGGGGCCGAGAATCACTAGGTCCAGGTGAGGCCCCGATGTGGAACTGAGAAACAAGGTCCCATGATGCCCATATGAGGACCTGAGTCACCAGGTCCAGGTGATGTCCCTGTGGGAACCTGTCACCCCGTCCAGGTGAGGCCCAGGTGGGACCACAGTCACCAAGTCCTGGTGAGGCCCAGGTATATAAGAGAGTATCCAGGTCCCAATGATGCCCAGGTAAGGACCAGAGTCAACAGGTCCAGGAGAGGCCCAAATATGGATCAGAGTCATTGTGTTCCAGGTGAGGCCAGATGGAGACCACAGGAACCAGGTCCAGGAGAGCCCCATATGGGAACCAGAGCCACCAGATCCAGGTGAGGTCCAGGAGAGGACCGCAGTCACAAGGTCCAGGTGAGGCGCAGGTGGCAACATGATTCACCAAGTCCTGGTGAGGCCCACGTGGTGACCTGTCACCAGATCCAGTTGCGGACAAGCTAAGAAACAGATTCACCAGGCGCAAGTGAAGCCCAAGGGGTGACCAGAGTCACCAGGTAAGGGTGAGTCCCAGAGGGGGAACCAGAGTAACCAGTTTAGTTTGAGGCCCAGAATGGGACCAGAGGTCCCTGGACAAAGTGAGGCCCAGGTGTGGAATAGAGTATCCAGGTCCCAATGATGCCTGGGTGAGGACCAGAGTCACTAGGGCCATGGAGGCCCAGATGGGGAACAGAATCACTAGGTCCTGGTGAGGCATAGAATAAGAATACAGTCACCAGTATCGGGTGAGCCCCTTGTGGGAACCAGAGCCACTCTATCCCGCTGAGTCCCAAGTCCATGTGAGGCCCACGTGAAGACCAGATTCATCAGGTCGAATTGAGGCATAGCTGGGGACAAGAGTCATCAGGTCTGGGTGCGGCCTAGGTGGGGCAAGATTCAGCAGTTCTGAGTTAGGTCAAAGTGGGGACGAGAGACACCAGTCCAGGTGAGGCCAAACTGAGACCAGAGTCACCAGATACATGTGAGTTCCAGGTGGGGACCAGAGTCACGAGATCCAGGTGAAGTCCAGGTGGGGACCAGAGTCACTAGGTGCAGATGAGGCCCTGGTGAGGACCAGAGTTACCAGGTACACGTGAGGTCCCGGTGGGGATCAGAGGTAACAAGTCCATGTCAGGCGAGCTTGGGGACTATGGTCAAGAGGTGTAATTGAGGCCCAGGTGTGGTGACTAGAGACACCACGTGCAGGTGAGGCCCAGGTGGGCATCAGGATCACTAGGTACAAGGGAGGCCCTTGAAAGAACCAGAGTCAACAGTTCGAGGTCAGGCACAGGTGGCAACCAGGGTCAGCAGGTCGAAGTCAGGCCAAAGTGGGGTTCACAGTCACTAGGGCACGGTGAGACCCAGAGGGGGACCAGAGTCACCTGGTCCAGGTGAGGTCCAGTTGTGGAACACAGTCACAGGGTCCCAATTTTCCCCAGTTGAGGACCATGGTCAAAGGGCCAGGTGAGGCCCAGATGGGGACCGGAGTCCCCAAATCCAGGTGAAGCCCAGGTGGGGACCACAGTCACCAGATCCAGGGGAGTCTCAGGTGCAGACCAGAATAACCAGGTCCAGGTGAGGTGCAGGTGGCAACCACACTCACCAGAAAATGCCAAAGTCAGGAATAGTGTTACCAGGATCAGGTCGCTCCCAGTGGGAATAGAGTAACCATGTCCCGATGATGCCCATGTAGAACCAGAGTCACCATATCCAGATGAGGCGCAGTTGGGGAGCATATTCACTAGGTCCCGGTAAGGCCCAGTTGAGGACTAGAGTCACCAGGTTTGGTTGAGGCCCAGAGGGGTACCAGATTCACCTGGTCTAGGAGACATCCAGATGGTGACCAGAGTCTCCATGTCAGAGGGAGGCCCAGAGTGGATCCAGAGTCATCATGTCCAGGTGAGGCTCAGGTGTGGAGCAAAGTTATCATGTCCAGGAGAGGCCCAGGTGGGAAACAGAGTAACCATGATCCCATTGATGCCAGGTGGGAAAAGAGTCACAAGGTCCAGACGAGGCCTAAGTGAGGAGTAGATTCAACAGGTAATGTTGAGATCCAGCTGAGGACAAGTGTCGCCAGCTCCGGGTGAGTCCCAGAGGGGGGCAGAGTCACCCGGTACTGGTGATATCCAGGTGGGGACCAGAGTCACCACGTCAGGGTGAGGCCCAGAGGGGACGAGAATCACTAGGTCCAGGTGAGGCCCCGATGTGGAACTGAGAAACCAGGTCCCATGATGCCCATATGAGGACCTGAGCCACCAGGTCCAGGTGAGGTCCCTGTGGGAACAAGTCACCTCGTCCAGGTGAGGCCCAGGTGGGACCACAGTCACCAGGTCCAGATGAAGCCCAGGAATATAAGAGAGCATCCAGGACCCAATGATGCCCAGGTAAGGACCAGAGTCAACAGGTCCAGGAGAGGCCCAAATATGGATCAGAGTCATTGTGTTCCAGGTGAGGCCAGATGGAGACCACAGGAACCAGGTCCAATAGAGTCCCATATGGGAACCAGAGCCACCAGATCCAGGTGAGGTCCAGGTGGGACCACAGTCACAAGGTCCAGGTGAGGCGCAGGAGGCAACAGAATTCAACAAGTCCAGGTGAGACCCAGGTGGCGACCAATCACCAGATCCAGGTGCGGACCAATTAAGGACCAGTTTCAGCAGGCCCATGTGAAGCCTAAGGGGTGACCAGAGTCACCAGGTAGGGTTGAGGCTCAGAGGGGGAACCAGAGTAACCAGATTAGTTTGAGGCCCAGAATGGGACCAGAGGTCCCTCGTCAAAATGAGGCCCAGGTGTGGAATAGATTATCTAGGTCCCAATGATGCCTGGGTGAGGACCAGAGTCACTAGGGCCATGCAGGCCCAGATGGCAAACAGAATCACTAGGTCCTGGTGAGGCATAGAATAACACCACAGTCAGCAGAATCAGGTGATCCCCTTGTGGGAATCAGAGCCACTCTATCCCGCTGAGTCCCAGGTCCATGTGAGGCCCACGTGAGGACCAGATTCATCAGGTCGAATTGAGGCATAGCTGGGGACAAGAGACACCAGGTCTGGGTGCGGCCTAGGTGTGGCAAGATTCTGCAGTTTTGAGTTAGTTCTATGGGGGGATGAGAGGCACCAGGTCCAGGTGAGGGCAAAGAGAGGACCAGAGTCACCAGATCCAGGTGAGGCCCATGTTGGACAGAGAGTCACCAGGTCCAGGAGATGTCCAGGTGGGGACCAGAGTCACCAGATCCAGGTGAAGCCCAGGTGGTGACCAGAGTCACTAGGTCCAGATGAGGCCAGGTGAGGACCAGAGTTACCAGACAACTGAGGCCCCGGTGGGGATCAGAGGCAACAGGTCTACTTGAGGCCCAGGTGTAGAACACAGTAACAAGGGCCAGGTAGTCCCCGTTATTGACAAGAGTCACCACGTACAGTTGAGGCCCAGGTGGGGACCAGGATCACCAGGGTCAGGGGAGGCCCTTGAAAGAACCAGAGTCAAATTTCGAGGTCAGGAGCAGGTTGCAACAAGGGTCAGCAGGTCCAAGTCAGGCCAAAGTGGGGTTAACAGTCACTAGGGCACGGTGAGACCCAGAGGGGGACCAGAGTGAACTGGTCAAGGTGAGGTCCAGTTGTGGAACACAGCCACCGGGTCCCAGTTTTGCCCAGTTGAGGACCATGGTCAACACGGCCAGGTGAGGCCCAGATGGGGACCAGAGTCCCCAAATCCAGGTGAAGCCCAGATGGGGACCACAGTCACCAGATCCAGGATAGTCTCAGGTGCTGACCAGAATCACCAGATCCAGGTGAGGTGCAGGTGGCAACCACACTCACCAGGTCCCGGTGAGGCTCTGCTGGGGACCAGAGTCACGAGGTACATGAGAAGCTAGAAACACTGTAGCCACCAGGTCCACAAGATGTCCATGGGGAACGAGAATCACCAGTTACAGTTGAGGACCAGATGGGGATCCGACTCAACATGTCCAGGTGAGACCCAGGTGGGAACCAGTGTCACCATGTCCAGGTGTGGCTCAGGTGAAGACCGGAGTTAATACGTCCGGCTGGGTCACTGTTAGTGAACAGTGTAACGATATCCTGATGCTACACAGGTGGGTACCAGAGACACCAGGTCCTGGTGACCCCGAGAACGGACCAGAGACCTGAGGTCCAGTTGAGGTCGCGATGGGAACCACAGTCACCATGTCAGGTGAGGCCATGCTTAGGATCAGAGTCACCAGTTACAGGTGAGGCCCAGGTGGAGCCAGAGTCACCTGTACATAAGAGGCCAAAGTTAGGACCAGAGTTACCAGGATCAGGTCAATCCCAGAGGGTAATACAGTAACCATGTACCGATGATGCCCAGGTAGAACCAGAGTCACCAGGTCCAGATGAGGCGCAGGTGGGGACCATGTTCACTAGATTCCCGTGAGGCCCAGTTGAGGACCAGAGTCACCAGGTCAAGTTGAGGCCTAGAGGGATACGAGATTCACCTGGTCTACGTGACATCCAGATGGTGAACCGAGTCCACATGTCAGGCTGAGGCCCAGAGGGGCTCCAGATTCATCATGTCCAGGTGAGGCTCAGGTGTGGAACAGAGTATCCAGGTCATAATGGTCCATAGGTGAGGACCAGAGTCACCAGATCTGGGTGAGACCCAGTTAGGATCAGAGTCACCAGTTCCAGGTGAGGCCAAGAAGGAGTCCACAGCAATCAGGCCCAGGTGGGGAACAAAGTCACCAGGAATGGGTGAGGCCCAGATGGGGACCAGATTCACCAGGCCCAGGTGATTCCCAGGTGGTGACCAGAGTTACCAGTTCCGGGTGAGGACCAGGTAAGGACCAGATTCACCAGGTCCCAGTGAGGCCCGCGTGGGACCTGTGTCACCAGGCATGGTTGAGGCCCAGAGGACACACCACTCACCAGGTCCAGGTGATTCCAAACTGCAGGCCATGCAGAGGAACAATATCCCGATGATACTCAGGTACTGACTAGAGTTACCAGGTCCAGGTGAGGCCAACATGCAGGCCATGCAGTGGAACCATGTCCCTATGATGCCCAGGTAGGGACCAGAGTCACCAGGTCCAAATGAGGCCCAGATGGAGCATATTCACTAGGTCCAGGTGAGGCCCAGTTGAGGACCAGAGTCACCAGATCTGGTTGAGGCCTAGAGGGGTACCAGAATCTCCTGGTCCAGGTGACATCCAGATGGGGTCCCAGAGTCACTAGGGTCAGGGTGAGGCCCAGAGTGGTTCCAGAGTCATCATGTCCAGGTGAGGCTCAGTGTGAACAGAGTCACCAGATACCAATGATGCCCAGGTGAGGACCAGAGTCACCAGGACTGGGTGACGCGCAGATAGGATCAGAGTCACCAGTTCCAGGTGAGGCCAAGAAAGTGTCCACACCAATCATGTCCAGGAGGGGAACCAAGTCACCAGGACTGGGTGAGGCCCAGATGGGGACCAGATTCACCAGGTCCAGGTGAGGCCCATTTGGGGACCAGAGTCCCGGGTCTGGGAGAGGACTAGGTAATGACCAGATTAAGAGGTCCAATAGGCCCACGTGGGGACCTGAGTCACCAGGTTTGGGTGAGGTCCCAGGTGGCCACCCCACTCACCAGGTCGAAGTGAGGCCAACAAGCAGGCCAGAGTCACCAGATCCACGTGAGGCCCTAGTGGGCACCGGAGTCACCAGGTAAATGTGAGTCTAAAGAATACCACGATCACCAGGTCCAGGTGTGGTTATGTAGAGAGTCACCAGGTCAGGTGGCAGGTGGGACCACAGTCTGGTCCAGATTGAGGTCTGGGTCGGGCACCAGTGTCAGGACCAGTTGAGGCCAAAGGGCGGAGCAAGATTATCATGTCCATGTGAGGCCCAGGAGTGGGAACAGAGTAACCATGTCCCATTGATGCCAGGTGGGAAAAGAGTCACAAGGTCCAGACGAGGCATAAGTGAGGAGTAGATTCACCAGGTCCTGTTGAGACCCAGTTGAGACCAGTGTCCCCAGGTCCGGATGAGGTCCCAGAGGGGACCAGAGTCACCCGGTTCTGGTATATCAAGGTGGAGGACCAGAATCACCCGTCAGTGTTAGGCCGAGAGGGGACGAGAATCACTAGGTCATGTAGGTCGATGTGGAACTGAAAAACCAGGTCCATGATGCCCATGAGGACCTGAGTCACAGGTCCAGCTGAGGTCCTGAGAACCAGTCCCACCTCGTCCAGGTGATCCCAGGTGGGACCACAGTCACCGGGTCCAGGTGAGGCCCAGGTATATAAGAGAGTATCCAGGGTCCAATGATGGCAGTAAAGGGCCAGAGTCAACAGGTCCAGGGAGAGGCCCAAATATGGATCAGAGTCATTGTGTTCCAGGTGAGGCCAAATGGAGACACAGGAAAGAGTTCCGAGGCCCCATATGTGAAGCTGAGCCATCAGATCCAGGTGAGTTCAGGTGGGTCACAATCACAGGTCCATGTGGACGCAGGTTAGCAGGATTCACCAAGTCCAGGTGAGGTCCCAGGTAGGACCAGTCACCAGAATCCCAGTGAACCAACTGGACCAGATTCACCAGGCCCAAGTGAGCCCCAGGGAGTGACCAGAGTCACGAGAGTAAGGGTGAGACTCAGAGGGGCACCAGAGTAACCAGTTTAATTTGAGGCCCAGAATGGGACCACAGTCCCTGGTCAGAGGGCCCAGGTGTGGAATAGGTATCCACGTCCCAATGATGCCTGGGTGAGGACCAGAGTCACTAGGGCCATGCAGGCCCAGATGGGAACAGAATCACTAGGTCCTTGTGAGGCATAGAAAAAGACCCGAGTCACCAGTAACAGGTGAGACTCTTGTGGAACCAGAGCCACTCTATGCAGCTGAGTCCCAACTCCATGTGAGGCCCACGTGAGGACCAGATTCATGCAGGTCAGTTCGTGAGGCATAGCTGGGGCAAGAGTCCCCAGGTCTGGGTGCGTCTAGGTTTGGCAAGATTCTGCAGTTTTGACTTAGGTCAAAGTGAGGACGAGAAGACACAGGTCCAGGTAGAGACAGAACTGAGGACCAGAGTCACCAGATCCAGGTGAGTCAGGTGGGGACCAGACTCACCAGATCCAGGTGAAGTCAGGTGGGCCAAGTCACTGGTCAGATAAGACCCAGGAGGAGAATAGGAGTTACTAGGTACACCGTGAGGCCCGGTGGGATCAGAGGCAACAGGAATCAAGGGAGGCCACTAGGACTATGTGCTGCAGGAAGGTGCTCGAGGCCCAGGTGTAGAACACAGTAAGCAGGTCAGGTGAGTCCCCGATGGTGACAGAGTAACCACGTCAGGTAGAGGCAGATGTGACCAGGATCACCAGGTACAGGGGAGGCCCTTGAAAAAACCAGAGTCAACAGTTCGAAGTCAGACTTAGTAAGTATCCAGGGTCAGCAGGTCCAAGTCAGGCCAAAGTGGGGTTCACAGTCACTAGGGCAGGTGCGACCCAGAGGGGACCAGAGTCACGTGGTCCAGGTGAGGTCCAGTTGTGGAACACAGTCACCGCTCCCAGTTTTCCCAGTTCAGGACACTGGTCAACAGGGCCAGGTGAGGCCCAGATGGGGACCGAGTCCCCAAATCCAGGTGAAGACCAGGTGGGGACCACAGTCTCCAGATCCAGGAGTAGTCTCAGGGGCCAGACAAGTCACCAGGTCCAGGTGAGGTTGCCGGTGGCAACCACACTCAGCAGGGTCCCAGTGAGACCCTGGTAGGGGACCAGAGTCACGAGTACATGAGAAGCTAGAAACACATGGGATCACGAAATTGGCCGCCTGGTTTTGGCGCCTGCCTTTGGCCCAGGCGCGATCCTGGAGACCGCAGGATCGAATCCCACGCTCGAACTCCCTGGCATGGAGGCCTGCTCCTCCTCTGCCTGTCTCTGCCTCTCTCTCTCGTGACTTCTCAAATAAATAAAACAAAAAAAGAGAAACACTGCGGACAACAGGTCCACATGATCTCCATGTAGGACGAGAATCACCAGTATAGAGTGAGGACTCAGGATAGAACCGACTAGCATGTCCAGGAGAGGCCCAGGTGAAGACAGTGTCACCATGTGCAGAGTGTGGCCAGGTGAAGGCCAGGATTAATAGTTCCCGGCTGGCGCACTGTTAGTGAAACACTGTAACCATATCCTGATGCTACAGGAGGTCCCAGGAGACGCCATGGTCCTGGCTGAGCCCAGGTGGGACCAGAGAGCATGAGGTCAGTGAGGTCCCGATGAACCACAGTCACCAGGTCAGGTGAGGCCATGCCTTAGGATCAGAGCCACAGAGTTGACAGTAGGCCGAGGTGGAGCAGAGTCACCTGGTACAGAAGGACAAAGTCAGGACCAGAGTTACCAGGATCAGGTCAGTCCCAGTTGGGAATAGAGTAAGCTATGTCCGATGATTACCCAGGTAACCAGAGCCAGGTCCAGATGAGGACAGGTGGGGAGCATGTTCATCTAGGTTCTCGTGAGGCCCAGTTGAGGACCAGATTTACAGGCTCGAAGTTGAGGCATAGAAAGGTACAGATCCCTGGTTCTAGAGTGACATCACTTGGATAGGGACCAGAGTCACACATCAGGCTGAGGCAGAGGGGCTCCAGTCATCATGCCCAGGTGAGGCCCAGGTAAGAAGTTTATCCAGCTCATAATGGTCCACAAGATGAGACCAGGTCACCCAGAAGCTAGGTGAGGCCTAGTTAGGACTGTCACCAGTTTCCAGGTGAGCCAGAAGAGTCCACAATCAAGTCCAGGTAGGGAACAAAGTCACCAGGACTGATGAGGCCTGAGTAATAGATTCGACCAGACCACTGGCCAGGTGATTCCCAGGTGGTGACCAGACTTACCAGTTCCGGGTGAGGACCAGGTAAGGACCAGATTCACCAGGTCCAAGTGAGGCCCACGTTGGAACCTGTGTCACTAGGCATGGTTGAAGCCCAGGTGACAACCCACTCACCAGGTCCAGGTGAGGCCAAACTGCAGGCCATACAGAGGAACCAGGTCCCAATGATGTCCAGTAGGGACGAGAGTTACCAGGTCCAGTTGAGGCCAACCTACAGGCCATGCAGTGGAACCATGTCCGATGATTGCCCAGGTAGGACCAGAGTCACCAGGTCCAAATGAGGCCCAGATGGAGCATAATCACTAGGTCTAGGTTAGGCCCAGTTGAGGACCAGAGTCACCAGACCTGGTTGAAGCCCAGAGAAGTACCATGATTCCGTGGTACAGGTGACATCCATATGGGGACCAGAGTCACCAGGTCAGGTTGATGCCCAGAGAGGTTCCAGAGTCATCATGTCCAGGGGAGCCTCAGTGGTGGAACAGAGTCACCAGGTACCAATGATGCCCAGTGAGGACCAGCGTTACCAGGTACACTTGAAGCCCCGGTGGGGTTCAGAGGCAACATATCCATGTGAGGAAGGCTTAGGGACCATGGTCAACAGGTCTACTTGAGGCCCAGGTGTGGAACACAGTAAGCAGGTCCAGGTGAGTCCCCGTTGGGGACAAGAGTCACCACGTGCAGGTGAGGGCAAGGTGGACACCAGGAATCGCCAGGTACAGGGGAGGCCCTTGAAAGAACCAGAGTCAACAGTTCGAGGTCAGGCGCAGGTAGCAACCAGGTTCAGCAGGTCGAAGTCAGGCCAAAGTGGGGTTCACAGTTACTAGGGCACGGTGAGACAGAGGGGGACCAGAGTCACCTGATGCAGGTGAGGTCCAGTTGTGGAACACAGTCACCGGGTCGCAGGTTTGCCCAGTTGAGGACCATGGTCAACAGGACCAGGTGAGCCCCAGATGGGGACCGGAGTCCCGAAATCCAGGTGAAGCCCAGGTGGGGACCACAGTCACCAGATCCAGGGGAGTCTCAGGTGTAGACCAGAATCACCAGGTCCAGGTGAGGTGCAGGTGGCGGCCACACACACCAGGTCCCGGTGAGGCCCTGTTGGGGACCAGAGTCACTAGGTACATGAGAGGCTAGAAAAACTGAAGCATCAGGTCCACATGATGTCCATGTGGGAACGAGAATCACCAGTTACACGTGAGGACCACGTGGGATCCGACTCACCATGTCCAGGTGAAACCCAGGTGGGAACCAGAGTCAGCATGTCCAGGTGTGGGCCCAGGTGAAGACCAGAGTAATAGGTCCGGCTGGGTCACTGTTAGTGAACAGTGTAACCATATCCTGATGCTACCCAGGTGGGTACAAGAGACACCAGGTCCTGTGAGGCCCAGGAGGGACCAGAGACATGAGGTCCAGGTGAGTCCCGATGGGAACCACAGTCACCATTTCAGGTGAGGCTATGCTTAGGATCAGAGTCATGAGTTACAAGTGAGGCCCAGGTCGAGCCAGAGTAACCTGGTACAGAAGAGGCCAAAGTCAGGACCAGAGTTACCAGGATCAGGTCAGTCCCAGTGGGGAACAGAGTAACAATGTCCCAATGAAGCCCAGGTAGAACCTGAGTCACCAGGTCCAGATGAGGCGCAGTTGGGGAGCATGTTCACTAGGTCCCGGTGAGGCCCAGTTGAGGACCAGAGTCACCAGGTCAAGTTGACGCCAAGAGGTGTACAAGATTCACCTGGTCTAGGTGACTTCCAGATGGGGACCAGTGTCACCATGTCAGGCTGAGGCCCAGGGAGGTTCCAGAGTAGTCATGTCCAGGTGAGGCTCAAGTGTGGAACAGAGTAAGCAGGTACCAGTGATGCCAAGGTGAGGACCAGAGTCACCAGATCTGGGTAATACGCAGATAGGATCAGAGTCACCAGTTCCAGGTGAGGCAAAGAGAAAGAGTCCACAGCAATCAGGTCCAGTGGGGAACAAAGTCACCAGGACTGGGTGAGGCCCAGATCACCAGGTCCATGTGAGATGCAGGTGGCAACCACACTCACCCGGTCCGGAGAGGCCCCGGTGGGGACCAGAGACAGACGTACATGACAAGCTAGAAACACTGCAGCCACCAGGTTCACATGATGTCCATGTGGGAATGAAAATCACCAGTTACAGGTGAGGACCAGGTGGGGATCCGACACACCATGTACAGGTGAGACCCAGGTGGGAACCAGTGTCACCATGTCCGCGTGTGCCCCAGGTGAAGACCAGAGTTATTAGGTCCGGCTGGATGAGTGTTAGTGAACAGTGTAACCATATGCTGATGCTACCCAGGTGGGTACCAGAGACACCAGGTCCTGATGAGGCCCAGGTGTAACCGGAGACATGAGGTCCAAGTGAGGTCCCGATGGGAACCACAGTCACCAGGTCAGGTGAGCCCATGCTTAGGATCAGAGTTACCAGGTACAGGTGAGGCCCAGGTGGAGCCAGAGTCACCTGGTACAGAAGAGGCCAAAGTCAGGACCAGAGTTACCAGGATCAGGTCAGTCCCAGTGGGTAATACAGTAACCATGTCCCAATGATGCCCAGGTAGTGTCAGAGTCACCAGGTCCAGCGAGGCGCAGGTGGGTAGAATATTCACTAGGTCCAGGTGAGGCCCAGATGAGGACCAGAGTCACCAGGTCTAGTTGACGCCTAGAGGGGTACCAGATTCACCTGGTCTAGGGGACATCCAGATGGGGACCAGAGTCACCATGTCATGGTGAGGCCCAGAGGGCATCCAGAGTCATCATGTCCAGGTGAGGTTCAGGTGTGGAACAGAGTATCCAGGTCATAATGGTCCACAGGTGAGGACCAGAGTCACCAGATCTGGGTGAGGCCCAGTTAGGATCAGAGTTGCCAGTTCCAGGTGAGGCCAAGAAGGAGTCCACAGCAATCAGGTCCAGGTGGGGATCAAAGACACCAGGAATGTGTGAGGCCCAGATGGGGACCAGATTCACGAGGTCCAGGTGATTCCCATTTGGTGACAAGGGTTACCAGTTCCGGGTGAGGACCAGGTAAGGACCAGATTCACCAGGTCCAAGTGACGCCCACGTGAGACCTGTGACACCAGGTATGGGTGAGGCCCAGGTGGCAAGCCCACTCACCAGGTCTAGGTGAGGCCAACCTGCAGGCCATGCAGAGGAACCGTGTCCCGATGATGCCCAGGTAGGGACCAGAGGTACGAGGTCCAGGTGACGCCAACCTGCAGGCCATGCAGAGGAACCCTGTCCCAATGATGCCCAGGTAGGGACCAGAGTTACCAGGTCAAGAAGAGGCCAACCTGTAGACCATTATGTGGAACCAGGTCGCGATGTTGCCCACGTAGGGGCCAGAGTCACCAGGTCAAAATGAGGCCCAGATGGAGAATATTTACTAGGTCCAGGTGAGGCCCAGTTGACGACCAGAGTCACCAGATCTGGTTGAGGCCCAGAGGGGTACCAGATTCACCTGGTCTAGTGACATCCTGATGGGGACAAGAGTCACCATGTCAGGGTGAGGCTCAGAGTGGATCCAGAGTAATCATGTCCAGGTGAGGCTCAGGTGTGGAACAGAGTATCCAGGTCATAATGGTACACAGGTGAGGACCAGAGTCGCCAGATCTGGGTGAGGCCCAGTTAGGATCAGAGTCCCCAGGTCCAGGTGAGGCCAAGAAAGAGTCCATAGCAATCAGGTCCAGGTGGGGAACAAAGTCACCAGGACTGTGTGAGGCCCAGAAGGGGACCAGATTCACCAGGGCCTAGGTGAGGCCCAGGTGGTGAGGTGAGTCCCCGGGTCTGGGAGAGGACCAGGTAAGGACCAGATTCACCAGGTCCAAGATGCCCACGTGGGGACCTGAGTCAACAGGTATGGGTGAGCCCCAGGTGGCAACCACACTCACGAGGTCCAGCTGAGGCCAACATGCAGGCCATGCAGAGGAACCATGTCCCGATGATGCCCAGGTTGGTACTAGAGTTACCACGTCCAGGTGAGGCCAACCTGCAGGCCATGCAGTGGAACCATGTCTCGATGATGCCCAGGTAGGGACCAGATTTACCAGCACTAGATGAGGCCAACCTGCAGGCCATGCAGTGGAACCATGTCCCGATGATGGCCAGGTAGGGACGAGAGTCACCAGGTCCAAATGAGACCCTGATGGAGCATATTCACTAGGGTCCAGGTTAGGCCCAGTTGAGGACCAGAGTCAAGAGATCTGGTGAGGCCTAGAGGGCTACCAGAATCACCTGGTCAGGTGACATCAGATGGAGACCAGAGTCACCAGGTCAGGTAGGCCAGAGTGGTTCCAGAGGCAGTCATGTCAGGTGAGTGCTCAGGTGTGGAACAGAGTCACCAGGTACCAGCCAGGCCCAGGTGAGGACCAGAGTCACCAGGTCTGGGTGGCAGACAGAGATCAGAGTCACCAGGTTCCAGTGAGGCCATGAAAGCGATCCACAGCAATCAGGTCAGGTGGGGAACAGATCACCAGGACTGAGGTGAGGCCCAAATGGGGACAGATTCACCAGGTCAGGTGAGGCCCAGGAGGTGACCAGAGTCCCCGGGTCTGGGAGGACCAGGTAAGGACCAGATTCACCAGGTCCAAGAGGCCAACGTGAGGACCTGAGTCACCAGGTATGGGTGAGAGGCCAGGTGGCAACCCCACTCACCAGGTCCAGGTGAGGCCAACCTTCAGGCAGAAGTCACCAGATCCAGGTGAGCCCTAGTGGGACCGGAGTCACCAGGTAATGTGAGTCTACAAGAACACACAGTCACCACGTCCAGGTGTGTCATGTGGAAACGAGTCACAGGTCCAGGTGAGACCCAGTGTGGGACCAGTCACCCAGATCCAGATTGAGGCCTAGGTGGGGGACCAGATCATCAGGACCAGTTGAGGCCAAGTGTGGAGCAAAGTTATCATGTCCATGAGGCCCAGGTGAGGGAACAGAGTAAACCATGTCCCATTGATGCCAGGTGGGAAAAAGAGTCACAAGGTCCAGACGGAAGCCTAAGTGAGGAGTAGATTCCGGTCCTGTTGAGGCCCAGTTGGGACCAGTGTCCCCAGCTCGGTGAGCCCGAGAGGGGACCAGAGTCACCCGGTCTGGTGATATCCAGGTGGGGACCAGAGTCACCAAGCTCAGGGTGAGCCAGAGGTGGACGAACATCACTAGGTCCAGGTAGGGCCCGATGTGGAACTGAGAAACCAGGTCCCATGATGCCCATATGAGGGACCTGAGTCACTCAGGTCCAGGTGAGGTCCCTGTGAACCAGTCACCTGTCCAGGTGAGGCCCAGGTGGGACCACAGTCACCAGGTCCAGAGTGAGGGCCCAGGTATATAAGGAGGTATCCAGTCCCAATGATCCCAGGAGTAAGGACCGTCAACAGGTCCAGGAGAGGCCCAATATGGATCAGGTCATTGTGTTCCAGGTGAGGCAAGATGGAGACCACAGAACCAGGTCCAGGAGAGCCCATATGGGAACCAGAGCCACAGATCCAGGTGATGTCAGGTGGACCACAGTCACAAGGTCCAGGTGGAGGCGCAGGTGTCAACAGATTCACCAAGTTCAGGTGAGGCCCAGGTGCAACCGTCACCAGATCCAGGTGCGGATCAGTAAGGACCAGTATCACCAGGCCCAAGTAGCCCAAGGGGTGACCAGAGTCACCAGGTAGGTGAGGCCAGAGGGGAGAACAAGTAACTAGTTTAGTTTGAGGCCAAATGGGGATGGTCCCTGTGAAAGTGAGGCCAGGTGTAGAATGAGTATCCAGGTCCCAATGATGCCTGGGTGAAGGCCAGAGGTACTAGGGCCATGCAGGCCCAGATGGGGAACAGAATCACTAGGTCCTGGTGAGGCATAGAATAAGACCACAGCACCAGTATCAGGTGAGCCCCAGAGAACCAGAGCCACTCTATCCAGTGAGTCCCAGGTCCATGAGGCCACGTGACACCAAGATTCATCAGGTCGAATTGAGGCATAGGCTGGGGACAGAGTCACCAGGTCTGGTGCGGCCTAGGTGGTGAAGATTCAGCAGTTCTGAGTTAGTCAAAGTGGGGGAGAGACACCAGTCCACGTGAGCCAAACTGAGGACCAGAGTCACCAGATCCCAGTGAGGTCCATGTTGGAAAGAGAGTCACCAGGTCAGGAGAGGTCCAGGTGGGGACAGGGACACCAGATCCAGGTGAAGTCCAGGTGGGGACCAGAGTCAGCAGATCCAGTGAAGCCCAGGTGAGGACCAGAGTCATAGGTCAGATTAGGCCCAGGCAGACAGATTACAGAGACGTGAGCCCAGTGGGATCAGAGGCAACGAGCCATGTAAGGCCAGCTTGGGACCATGGTCAACAGGTCTACTTGAGAGCCCAGGTGTTGGAACACTAACGTCCAAGTGAGTCCCGGTGCGGCAAGTCACCACGTCAGGTGAGGCCCAGGTGGACCAGGATCACCAGGTACAGGGGAGGCCCTTGAAAGCCAGAGTCAAAGTTCGAGGTCAGGCGCAGGTGGCAAACCAAGGTCAGCAGGTCAAGTCAGGCCAAAGTGGTGTTCACATTAGTGGGCACGGTGGCCAAGAGGTGGGACTAAGTCACCTGGTCCAGGTCAGGTCCAGTTGTGGAACACAGTCACAGGGTCCAATTTTGGCCAGTTGTGGACCATGGTCAACAAGGCCAGGTGAGGCCCAGATGGGGACCGTAATCCCTCAAATCCAGGTGAAGCCCAGGTAGGGACCACAGTCACCAATCCAGTGTAGTCTCGGGTGCAGGGACCAGAATCACCAGGTCCAGCTGAGGTGCAGGTGGCAACCACACTCACCAGGTCCCGGTGAGGGCACTGGTGGGGACCAGAGTCACGAGGACATGAGAAGCTAAAAACATGCAGCCAGGTTCACATGATGTCCATGTGGAAGCGAGAATCACCAGTTAAAGGTGAGAACAGGTGGGATCGACTCACCATGTCCAGGTGAGACCCAGGTGGGAAAGTGTCACCATGTCCAGGTGGCCCAGGTGAAGACCAGAGTTTGGAGTGCGGCTGGGTCACTGTAGTGAACAGTGTAACCATATCCTGATGCTACCCAGGTGAGTGCAGAGACACCAGGTCCTGGTGAGGCCCAGGTGGACCGGAGACCTGGGTCAGGTGAGGTCCCGATGGGAAGCACTGTCACCAGGTCAGATGGTGGTGCGTGAGATCAGAATCACCAACTTCGAGTGAGGTCCAGGTGGAGCCAGAGTTACACTAGGCAGAAGAGTCAAAGAGAGACCAGAGTTACCAGGATCAGGATTTCAGCGAACAAGTAACATTAACCGATGATGCCCAGGTAGGACCAGAGTCACCAGGTCCAGATGAGGGCCCAGATGGAGCATATTCACTAGGTCCAGGTGAGCCGTTGAGACCAGTACAGGATCTTATTGATCCTAGAGGTAGAAGAATCACTAGTCCAGGTGACATCCAGATGGGGACCTGGAGTCACAGAGTCAGTGAAGCCCAGAGGGATTCGAGTAGCATCATGTCCAGGTGAGGCTCAGGTGTGGATCAGAGTCTTCAGGCCTGTGTCCCAGGTGAGACACCGTCACCAGGTCTGGGTGACACTCAGAGGATCAGAGTCCAGTTCCAGGTAGGCCAAAGAAAGTCCACAGCAATCAGGTCAGGTGGGAAAAAGTCACCAGGACTGGGTGAGGCTCAGATGGTACCAGTTCACCAGGGTCCAGAGTGAGACCCAGGTGGTGACAGTGTCCCGGGGTGAGGAGAGGACCAGGTAGGACAAGATTCACCAGGTCCAAGGTGCCCACGTGAGTGACCTGGAGTCACCAGGTTGAGTGAGGCCAGGTGTCAACTCCCACTCACCAGGTCAGGTGGAGGCACGCAGGGCGTAGAGTCACCCAGATCCAGGTAAATGCCTATGGGGACCGGTGTCACCAGGAAAATGTGAGTCTACAAGAACACCACCGGTCACGCTCCAGGTGTGAGTTTTATGTGAGTAAGCTAAAGTCACCAGGTCAGAGTGAGACCAGAGTGGGAGACCACACTCACCAGGTCGATTGAGCCTAGAGTGGACCAGATCTTACTCAGTAGGATCAGTTGAGGCCAAAGTGTGAGAGCCAAGTTTTCATGTCCAGTGAGGCCCAGGTGAGAACAGAGTACCATGTCCCTTGATACCCATGTGGGAAAAGAGACACATGGTCAGAGGAGCACCTAAGTGAGGGTAGATTCATCAGAGTCCTGTTGAGGCCAGCGGAGGACCACTGCTCCCCAGCTCCGGGAGAGTCCCAGAGGGGACCAGAGTCCCGCGGTCTGGTGATATCCAGGGTGACCAGAGTCACCACGTCAGAGTGAGGCCCAGGGGGACGAGAATCACTAGGTCCAGGTGAGGCCCCGATGTGAACTGAAAACCAGGTCCCATGATGCCCTTATGAGGACCTGAGCTCCCGAGTCCAGGTGAGGTCACTGTGGGAACCAGTCACCTCGTCCAGGTGAGGCCAGAGTGGGACCCATCACCAGGTCAGGTGAGGCCCAGGTATATAAGAGGTATCCAGGTCCCTGTGATGCCCAGGTAAGGACCAGCGTCATCAGTTCCATGAGAGACCCAAATATGTATCATGAGTCATTGTGTTCCAGGTGAGGCAGATGGAGACACTTAGGACCGGGTTCAGGAGAGCCCCATATGGGAACCAGAGCAACCCAGATTCCCAGGTGAGGTCCAGGTGGGACCAAGTCACAAGGTCCAGGTGAGCGTCCAGGTGGCACAGGATCTCCAAGTCCAGGTGAGATCCAGGTGGCGACCAGTCACAGAGCCAGGAGTGCCACAGCTAAGGACCAGATTCACCAGGCCCAGAAGTGAAGCCAAGGGGTGACCAGAGTCACCAGGTAAGGAGTGAGGACCAGAGTGTGAACCAGAGTAACCAGTTTAGTTTGAGGACCAGAATGAGACCAAGTTTCCTAAGTGAGGCCCGAGTTGTAGGAATAGAAGCATCAGGTCCCAATGATGCCTGGGAGGACCAGGTCACTAGGGCCATGCAGGCCCAGATGGGGAACAAATCACTAGGTCCATGGTGAGGCATGAAATAAGACCACAGTCAACAGTATCCATCTGACCCCTTGTGGAACCAGAGACCTCTATCCAGGTGTGAGTCCCAGGTCCATGTGAGAACCCACATGAGGACCAGATTCATCAGGGTCGAATTGAGGCATAGCTGGGGACAAGAGTCACCAGGTCTGGGTGCGGCCTAGGTGGGGTGGCGATCCAGCAGTTCTGAGTTAGTCAAAGTGCTAGACGAGAGACACAGGTCCAGGTGAGGCCAGTGAGGACCAGGAGTCACCAGATCCAGGTGAGGTCCAGGTTGGAAGAGAGTCATGGTCAGGAGAGGTCACGTGGGAACCAAGTCACAGATCCAGGTGAAGCCCAGGTGGAGACCATAGTCACCTAGGTCCAGATGAGGCCCAGGTGATGACTGGTTTACAGATACACGTGAGCTCGGACAGTATCAGAGCCAAAAGGTCCCACTTGAGGCCAGGCTAGGGACCATGGCTCGACAGGTCTACCTGAGGCCCAGGGGAACACAGTAAGCAGGTCCAGTGAGTGCCCGGTGGTGACAAAGAATCACCATGTCCAGGTGAACACAGGTGAGGGACAGGATCCCCAGGTCAGGGAGGTCCTTCAAAGAACCAAGAGTCAAGTTGCCCGAGGTGAGGCGCAGGTGGCAACCTGGGTCCAGCAGGTCAAGATCAGGCCAAGAGTGGTACAAGGTCACTGGGACGGTGGACTCCACAGTGGGACCAGAGTCACCTGGTCCAGGAGGTCCAGTTGTGGAACACGATCACCGGTCCTCATATTGCATGTGAGTACCTGTCAACAGGGGCAGGTGAGGACCAGATGGGGACCGGAGTACCCAAATCCAGGTGAAGCCCAGGTGTGGGACCACAGTCACCAGATCCCGGGAGTCTAGGTGCAGACCAGAATCACCATGTCCAGGTGAGTGCAGGTGGCAACCAATTAGCAATACGTAAC
>NW_026019442.1:0-49942 GCF_003254725.2 Canis lupus dingo | reverse complement strand
TCTTTCGTTTCGTTTCGTTCGTTCTGCTCTGCTCGTTAAAATAATCGAATCGAATCGAATCGAATAGAATCGAATAGAATTGAATCGAACTAAAAGAATCTTATCGAATCGAATCGAAAAGAATCGAATCGAATCGAATGGAGAAGAATCAAACCGAACCGAATCTAAAAGAACTGAATCGAAAGAATCGAATCAAGAGAATCTAATCGAAACGAAAAGAATCAAATCGAATCCAAAAGAATAGAATCGAAACGAAGAGAAGTAATCGAATCGAATCGAAGAAGAATAGAAAAATCGAATCAATCGAATCTAAAGAATCGAATTGAAAGAATAGAATCAAAAATTCAATCTAATCAAATCGAAATGAATCGAATCGAATTAAATCTGCGAAAAGATCGAATCAAAAACATCAAAGAGAATCGAAACGATCGAATTGAATCAAATCGAATTGAAAAGAATCGTATCAAATCAAATCTAAAAGAATCGAATCGAATCGAATCAAAAAGAATGGAATCGAATTGATTCAGATCAAAAGAATCGATCGAATCGTATTGAATCGAAAAGAATCGATCGAATGGAATCGAATCGATCGAAAAGAATCGAATCGAATCGAATCGAAAAAGAATTGAATCGAAGAATATCAAATCGAATTGAAAGAATTGACTCAAATCGAAAAGGATCGAATCGAAACACAAAGAATCGAATCGAATCGACTTCGAAAGAATCGAATTGAATTGAAATGAGAAGAATCGAATCGAATTGCATCGAATCGAAAATAATTGAATCGAATTGAATAAAAATAATCAAATCGAGTCGAATCAAAATAATTGGAATTGAATCGAATCGATAATCGAACCGAATCGAATCCAATCGAGTCGAATCGAAAATAATCGAATCGAATCAAATGGATTCAAAAACAATTAAATCGAATCGAAAAGAATCGAATGGAATCGAAAAGAATCAAACCGAATCAAAAAGAATCGAAAAGAATTGAATCAAGAAGAATCGAAATGAATTGAATCGAGTAGAATCACATCGAAGCTAGGGTAAAAGAATCGAATCGAATCAAAAATTATCTAAATCAATCCAATGAAATCCCAAAAGAATTGAATCGAATCGAATCGAAAAGATTCGAATCGAAATGTGACAAGTGGAATCCAAATGATCGAATCGAATCAATCGAAAAGAATCGAATCGAAAAGAATCGAATTGAATTGAATCGATTCGAGAAGAATCGAATCGAAAAGAAGCGAATCGTATCAAATCGAATCGAATCGAAAAGAATCGAATCGAAGAGAATATAATCGAAACAAAAAGAATCGAATCGAATCGAATCAAAAAGAATCGAATCGAACGACAAGAGGCGAATCGAATCGAATCGAAAAGAATCAAATTGAAAAGAATCGAATCAAATTGAAAAGAATCGAATCGAAAAAATCGAATCAAAAAGAATCGAATCGAATCGTATCGAATCGAAAAGAATCGAAAAGAATAGAATCGAATGGAATCGAATCGAAAAGAATCAATCGAATCGAATTGAATAGAAAAGAATCGAATAGATTCGAATCGACACGAATCGAAAAAAGTCGAAACGAATCGAATCATATCAAAGCGCAAAGAATCGAATCGAGTCCAAAAGAATCGAATCGAACTGAATCGAAAAGAATCGAATCGAACAGACCGAAAAGAATCGAATCGAAGAGAATCGTATCGAATCGAATCGAATAGAACCGAAAGAATCGAATCGATTCCAATCGACCTGAATCGAAAAGAATCGAATCGAACAGTATCGAATCTAATTGAAATGAATCGAATCAAATAAAATAGAAGAGAATCAAATCGAAACGAAAAGAATCGAATCGAATCGAATTGAAAAGAATTGAATCAAATCGAAAAGAATCGAATCGAAATGAAAAGAATCGAATCGAATCGATCGAAATGATCGATTTGAAAAGTATCGAGTTGAATCGAATCAAATCGAAAAGAATCAAATCGAATCGTATGGAATCAAAAAGAATCAAATCAAATCGAATCGAAAAGAATAGAACCGTATTTCATTGAATCGAAAAGAATTGAATCGAAAAGAATCGAGTCGAATCAAAACGAATCGAATCAAATCGAAAAGAATCGTATCGATTTGAATCGAAAAGAATCGGATCGAATCTTATATACTTGAATCAAAAAGAATCGAGTCGATTCAAATCAAAAAAATCAAACCGAATAGAAAAGAATCGAATCGAAAAGAAAAGAATCGATTCAAATCGAAAACCGAAAGGAATCAAAACGATTCGAATGGATACGAAACGAATCGAATCGAAAATAATAGAATCGAATCGTACCGAACCGAAATGAAAATAATCAAATGGAATCGAATTGAAAATAACCGAATCAAATCAAATCGAAAATAATTGAAGCGGGGATTCCTGGGAGGGGCAGCGGTTTAGTGCCTGCCTTTGGCCCAGGGCGCGATCCTGGAGACCCGGGATCAAATCCCACATAGGGCTCCCGGTGCTTGGAGCTTGCTTCTCCCTCTGCCTATCTCTGCCTCTCTCTCTCTCTCTGTGACTATCATAAATAAATAAAAAATTTAGAAAAAAAAGAAAATAATTGAAGCGAATCTAATAGAAAATAGTTGATTCGCATTGAATCGAATCGAAAAACATCGAAATGAATTGAATTGAAAATAATGAAATCGAATCGAAAATAATCGAATCGAAAGTAATCTTATCGAATCGAAAATAATCGAATCGAATCGAATCGAAAATAACTGAACCGAGTCGATCGAATTGAGTTGAAAATAATCGAATCAAACCGAATTGAATCGAAAATAATCGAATCGAATCGAATAGAAAAGAATCGAATGGAATCGAAAAGAATCGAATCATATCGAATTGAATCGAAAAGAATCGAATCGAAGAGAACCGAAAAGAATCGAATCGAATACAATCGAAAAGAATCGTATCGAATCGAATCGAATTGAATCGAAAAGAATCGATTCCAATCGAATTGAATTGAA
Organism: Canis lupus dingo; assembly: GCF_003254725.2. Lineage (NCBI taxonomy): Eukaryota > Metazoa > Chordata > Mammalia > Carnivora > Canidae > Canis > Canis lupus. The sequence goes on along the minus strand of NW_026019442.1, from coordinate 46,926 downwards.
TAGAATCGAATCGAACAGTACCGAATCGAATTGATAAGATTCGAATCAAGTAAAATCGAAAAGAATCTAATTGAAACGAAAAGAATCCAATCGAATCGAATTGAAAGGAATCGAATCGAAAAATCGAATCGAAAAGAATCGAGTTGAGTTGAATCGAATCGAATCATATCGAATCGAAAAGAATCGAACCGAATCGAATTGAGTTGAAAAGAATTGAATCGAACTGAATCAAAAAGAATCGAATCGACCTGAATAGAAAAGAATCGAATCGAAATGTAACAAATTGAATCCAAATGATCGAATCGAATCAAATCGAAAAGAATCGAGCAGAATCGAATCGAAACGAAAAGAATCGAACTGAAAATAATCGAATCGAATCGAATCGAATAGAATCGAACAGAATTGAATCGAACGAAAAGAATCTTATCGAATCGAATCGAATCGAATCGAATGGAGAAGAATCAAATCGAACCGAATCGAAAAGAACTGAATCGAAAAGAATCGAATCGAAGAGAATCTAATCGAAACGAAAGGAATCAAATCGAATCCAAAACAATAGAATCGAAACGAAAAGAGGCGAATCGAATCGAATCGAAAGAAGCGAATAGAAAAAAATCGAATCGAATCGAATCGAAAAGAATCGAATTAAAAAGAATAGAAACGAAACATTCGAATCGAAATGAATCGAATCGAATTAAATCGGTTGAAAAGATCGAATCAAAAAACATCAAAGAGAATCGAACCAATCGAATCCAATCAAATCGAATTGAAAAGAATCGTATCAAATCAAATCTAAAAGAATCGAATCGGGATCCCTGGGTGGTGCAGCGGTTTACCGCCTGCCTTTGGCCCAGGGCGCGATCCTGGAGACCCGGGATCGAATCCCATGTCGGGCTCCCGGTGCATGGAGCCTGCTTCTCCCACTGCCTATGTCTCTGCCCCTCTCTCTCTTTCTCTCTGTGACTATCATAAATAAATAAAAATAAAAAAATAAATAAAAATAATCGAATCGAATCGAATCGAATCAAAAAGAATGGAATCGAATTGATTCGCATTGAAAAGAATCGATCGAATCGTATTGAATCGAAAAGAATCGAATCGAATCGAATCGAAGAATCGAATCGAAACGAATCGAATCGAAAAGAATCGAATCGAAAAGATCGAATCGAAGAATATCAAATCGAATTGAAACGAATTGACTCAAATCGAAAAGAATGAATCGAAACACAAAGAATCGAATCGAATCGAATTCGAAAGAATCGAATTGAATTGAAATGAGAAGAATCGAATCGAATTGCATCGAATCGAAAATAATTGAATCGAATTGAATAAAAAATAATCAAATCGAGTCGAATCAAAAATAATTGGAATTGAATCGAATCGATAATCGAACCGAATCGAATCCAATCGAGTCGAATCGAAAATAATCGAATCGAATCAAATGGATTCAAAAACAATTAAATCGAATCGAAAAGAATCGAATGGAATCGAAAAGAATCAAACCGAATCAAAAAGAATCGAAAAGAATTGAATCAAGAAGAATCGAAATGAATTGAATCGAGTAGAATCAAATCGAAGCTAGGGTAAAAAATCGAATCGAATCAAAAATTATCTAAATCAATCCAATGAAATCCAAAAGAATTGAATCGAATCGAATCGAAAAGATTCGAATCGAAATGTAACAAGTGGAATCCAAATGATCGAATCGAATCAAATCGAAAAGAATCGAATGGAAAAGAATCGAATTGAATTGAATCGATTCGAGAAGAATCGAATCGAAAAGAATCGAATCGAAGAGAATATAATCGAAACAAAAAGAATCGAATCGAATCGAATCAAAAAGAATCGAATCGAAACGACAAGAGGCGAATCGAATCGAATCGAAAAGAATCAAATTGAAAAGAATCGAATCAAATTGAAAAGAATCGAATCGAAAAAATCGAATCAAAAAGAATCGAATCGAATCGAAAAGAATCGAATCGAATCGAAAAGAATAGAATCGAATGGAATCGAATCGAAAAGAATCAATCGAATCGAATTGAATAGAAAAGAATCGAATAGATTCAAATCGACACGAATCGAAAAAAGTCGAAACGAATCGAATCATATCAAAGCGAAAAGAATCGAATCGAATCAAAAAGAATCGAATCGAACTGAATCGAAAAGAATCGAATCGAACAGTACCGAATCGAATTGATAAGATTCGAATCAAATAAAATCGAAAAGAATCTAATTGAAACGAAAAGAATCCAATCGAATCGAATTGAAAGGAATCGAATTGAAAAAATCGAAACGAAAAGAATCGAATCGAATCGAATTGAAAAGAATTGAATCAAATCGAAAAGAATCGAATCGAATTGAAAAGAATCGAATCGAACTGAATCAAAAAGAATCGAATCGAACTGAATAGAAAAGAATCGAATCGAAATGTAACAAATTGAATCCAAATGATCGAATCGAATCAAATCGAAAAGAATCGAGCAGAATCGAATCGAAACGAAAAGAATCGAACTGAAAATAATCGAATCGAATCGAATCGAATAGAATCGAATAGAATTGAATCGAACGAAAAGAATCTTATCGAATCGAATCGAAAAGAATCGAATCGAATCGAATGGAGAAGAATCAAATCGAACCGAATCGAAAAGAACTGAATCGAAAAGAATCGAATCGAAGAGAATCTAATCGAAACGAAAAGAATCAAATCGAATCCAAAAGAATAGAATCGAAACGAAAAGAGGCGAATCGAATCGAATCGAAAAGAAGCGAATAGAAAAAAATCGAATCGAATCGAATCGAAAAGAATCGAATTGAAAAGAATAGAATCGAAAAATTCGAATCGAATCAAATCGAAATGAATCGAATCGAATTAAATCGGTTGAAAAGATCGAATCAAAAAACATCAAAGAGAATCGAAACGAATCGAATCGAATCAAATCGAATTGAAAAGAATCGTATCAAATCAAATCTAAAAGAATCGAATCGAATCGAATCAAAAAGAATGGAATCGAATTGATTCGCATCGAAAAGAATCGATCGAATCGTATTGAATCGAAAAGAATCGAATCGAATGGAATCGAATCGAATCGAAAAGAATCGAATCGAATCGAATCGAAAAGAATTGAATCGAAGAATATCAAATCGAATTGAAAAGAATTGACTCAAATCGAAAAGGATCGAATCGAAACACAAAGAATCGAATCGAATCGAATTCGAAAGAATCGAATTGAATTGAAATGAGAAGAATCGAATCGAATTGCATCGAATCGAAAATAATTGAATCGAATTGAATAAAAATAATCAAATCGAGTCGAATCAAAAATAATTGGAATTGAATCGAATCGATAATCGAACCGAATCGAATCCAATCGAGTCGAATCGAAAATAATCGAATCGAATCAAATGGATTCAAAAACAATTAAATCGAATCGAAAAGAATCGAATGGAATCGAAAAGAATCAAACCGAATCAAAAAGAATCGAAAAGAATTGAATCAAGAAGAATCGAAATGAATTGAATCGAGTAGAATCACATCGAAGCTAGGGTAAAAGAATCGAATCGAATCAAAAATTATCTAAATCAATCCAATGAAATCCAAAAGAATTGAATCGAATCGAATCGAAAAGATTCGAATCGAAATGTAACAAGTGGAATCCAAATGATCGAATCGAATCAAATCGAAAAGAATCGAATCGAAAAGAATCGAATTGAATTGAATCGATTCGAGAAGAATCGAATCGAAAAGAATCGAATCGAATCGAAAAGAATCGAATCGAAGAGAATATAATCGAAACAAAAAGAATCGAATCGAATCGAATCAAAAAGAATCGAATCGAAACGACAAGAGGCGAATCGAATCGAATCGAAAAGAATCAAATTGAAAAGAATCGAATCAAATTGAAAAGAATCGAATCGAAAAAATCGAATCAAAAAGAATCGAATCGAATCGAAAAGAATCGAATCGAATTGAAAAGAATAGAATCGAATGGAATCGAATCGAAAAGAATCAATCGAATCGAATTGAATAGAAAAGAATCGAATAGATTCGAATCGACACGAATCGAAAAAAGTCGAAACGAATCGAATCATATCAAAGCGAAAAGAATCGAATCGAATCAAAAAGAATCGAATCGAACTGAATCGAAAAGAATCGAATCGAACAGTACCGAATCGAATTGATAAGATTCGAATCAAATAAAATCGAAAAGAATCTAATTGAAACGAAAAGAATCCAATCGAATCGAATTGAAAGGAATCGAATTGAAAAAATCGAAACGAAAAGAATCGAATCGAATCGAATTGAAAGAATTGAATCAAATCGAAAAGAATCGAATCGAATTGAAAAGAATCGAATCGAACTGAATCAAAAAGAATCGAATCGAACTGAATAGAAAAGAATCGAATCGAAATGTAACAAATTGAATCCAAATGATCGAATCGAATCAAATCGAAAAGAATCGAGCAGAATCGAATCGAAACGAAAAGAATCGAACTGAAAATAATCGAATCGAATCGAATCGAATAGAATCGAATAGAATTGAATCGAACGAAAAGAATCTTATCGAATCGAATCGAAAAGAATCGAATCGAATCGAATGGAGAAGAATCAAATCGAACCGAATCGAAAAGAACTGAATCGAAAAGAATCGAATCGAAGAGAATCTAATCGAAACGAAAAGAATCAAATCGAATCCAAAAGAATAGAATCGAAACGAAAAGAGGCGAATCGAATCGAATCGAAAAGAAGCGAATAGAAAAAAATCGAATCGAATCGAATCGAAAAGAATCGAATTGAAAAGAATAGAATCGAAAAATTCGAATCGAATCAAATCGAAATGAATCGAATCGAATTAAATCGGTTGAAAAGATCGAATCAAAAAACATCAAAGAGAATCGAAACGAATCGAAACGAATCGAATCGAATCAAATCGAATTGAAAAGAATCGTATCAAATCAAATCTAAAAGAATCGAATCGAATCGAATCAAAAAGAATGGAATCGAATTGATTCGCATCGAAAAGAATCGATCGAATCGTATTGAATCGAAAAGAATCGAATCGAATGGAATCGAATCGAATCGAAAAGAATCGAATCGAATCGAATCGAAAAGAATTGAATCGAAGAATATCAAATCGAATTGAAAAGAATTGACTCAAATCGAAAAGGATCGAATCGAAACACAAAGAATCGAATCGAATCGAATTCGAAAGAATCGAATTGAATTGAAATGAGAAGAATCGAATCGAATTGCATCGAATCGAAAATAATTGAATCGAATTGAATAAAAAATAATCAAATCGAGTCGAATCAAAAATAATTGGAATTGAATCGAATCGATAATCGAACCGAATCGAATCCAATCGAGTCGAATCGAAAATAATCGAATCGAATCAAATGGATTCAAAAACAATTAAATCGAATCGAAAAGAATCGAATGGAATCGAAAAGAATCAAACCGAATCAAAAAGAATCGAAAAGAATTGAATCAAGAAGAATCGAAATGAATTGAATCGAGTAGAATCACATCGAAGCTAGGGTAAAAGAATCGAATCGAATCAAAAATTATCTAAATCAATCCAATGAAATCCAAAAGAATTGAATCGAATCGAATCGAAAAGATTCGAATCGAAATGTAACAAGTGGAATCCAAATGATCGAATCGAATCAAATCGAAAAGAATCGAATCGAAAAGAATCGAATTGAATTGAATCGATTCGAGAAGAATCGAATCGAAAAGAATCGAATCGAATCGAAAAGAATCGAATCGAAGAGAATATAATCGAAACAAAAAGAATCGAATCGAATCGAATCAAAAAGAATCGAATCGAAACGACAAGAGGCGAATCGAATCGAATCGAAAAGAATCAAATTGAAAAGAATCGAATCAAATTGAAAAGAATCGAATCGAAAAAATCGAATCAAAAAGAATCGAATCGAATCGAAAAGAATCGAATCGAATTGAAAAGAATAGAATCGAATGGAATCGAATCGAAAAGAATCAATCGAATCGAATTGAATAGAAAAGAATCGAATAGATTCGAATCGACACGAATCGAAAAAAGTCGAAACGAATCGAATCATATCAAAGCGAAAAGAATCGAATCGAATCAAAAAGAATCGAATCGAACTGAATCGAAAAGAATCGAATCGAACAGTACCGAATCGAATTGATAAGATTCGAATCAAATAAAATCGAAAAGAATCTAATTGAAACGAAAAGAATCCAATCGAATCGAATTGAAAGGAATCGAATTGAAAAAATCGAAACGAAAAGAATCGAATCGAATCGAATTGAAAAGAATTGAATCAAATCGAAAAGAATCGAATCGAATTGAAAAGAATCGAATCGAACTGAATCAAAAAGAATCGAATCGAACTGAATAGAAAAGAATCGAATCGAAATGTAACAAATTGAATCCAAATGATCGAATCGAATCAAATCGAAAAGAATCGAGCAGAATCGAATCGAAACGAAAAGAATCGAACTGAAAATAATCGAATCGAATCGAATCGAATAGAATCGAATAGAATTGAATCGAACGAAAAGAATCTTATCGAATCGAATCGAAAAGAATCGAATCGAATCGAATGGAGAAGAATCAAATCGAACCGAATCGAAAAGAACTGAATCGAAAAGAATCGAATCGAAGAGAATCTAATCGAAACGAAAAGAATCAAATCGAATCCAAAAGAATAGAATCGAAACGAAAAGAGGCGAATCGAATCGAATCGAAAAGAAGCGAATAGAAAAAAATCGAATCGAATCGAATCGAAAAGAATCGAATTGAAAAGAATAGAATCGAAAAATTCGAATCGAATCAAATCGAAATGAATCGAATCGAATTAAATCGGTTGAAAAGATCGAATCAAAAAACATCAAAGAGAATCGAAACGAATCGAAACGAATCGAATCGAATCAAATCGAATTGAAAAGAATCGTATCAAATCAAATCTAAAAGAATCGAATCGAATCGAATCAAAAAGAATGGAATCGAATTGATTCGCATCGAAAAGAATCGATCGAATCGTATTGAATCGAAAAGAATCGAATCGAATGGAATCGAATCGAATCGAAAAGAATCGAATCGAATCGAATCGAAAAGAATTGAATCGAAGAATATCAAATCGAATTGAAAAGAATTGACTCAAATCGAAAAGGATCGAATCGAAACACAAAGAATCGAATCGAATCGAATTCGAAAGAATCGAATTGAATTGAAATGAGAAGAATCGAATCGAATTGCATCGAATCGAAAATAATTGAATCGAATTGAATAAAAAATAATCAAATCGAGTCGAATCAAAAATAATTGGAATTGAATCGAATCGATAATCGAACCGAATCGAATCCAATCGAGTCGAATCGAAAATAATCGAATCGAATCAAATGGATTCAAAAACAATTAAATCGAATCGAAAAGAATCGAATGGAATCGAAAAGAATCAAACCGAATCAAAAAGAATCGAAAAGAATTGAATCAAGAAGAATCGAAATGAATTGAATCGAGTAGAATCACATCGAAGCTAGGGTAAAAGAATCGAATCGAATCAAAAATTATCTAAATCAATCCAATGAAATCCAAAAGAATTGAATCGAATCGAATCGAAAAGATTCGAATCGAAATGTAACAAGTGGAATCCAAATGATCGAATCGAATCAAATCGAAAAGAATCGAATCGAAAAGAATCGAATTGAATTGAATCGATTCGAGAAGAATCGAATCGAAAAGAATCGAATCGAATCGAAAAGAATCGAATCGAAGAGAATATAATCGAAACAAAAAGAATCGAATCGAATCGAATCAAAAAGAATCGAATCGAAACGACAAGAGGCGAATCGAATCGAATCGAAAAGAATCAAATTGAAAAGAATCGAATCAAATTGAAAAGAATCGAATCGAAAAAATCGAATCAAAAAGAATCGAATCGAATCGAAAAGAATCGAATCGAATTGAAAAGAATAGAATCGAATGGAATCGAATCGAAAAGAATCAATCGAATCGAATTGAATAGAAAAGAATCGAATAGATTCGAATCGACACGAATCGAAAAAAGTCGAAACGAATCGAATCATATCAAAGCGAAAAGAATCGAATCGAATCAAAAAGAATCGAATCGAACTGAATCGAAAAGAATCGAATCGAACAGTACCGAATCGAATTGATAAGATTCGAATCAAATAAAATCGAAAAGAATCTAATTGAAACGAAAAGAATCCAATCGAATCGAATTGAAAGGAATCGAATTGAAAAAATCGAAACGAAAAGAATCGAATCGAATCGAATTGAAAAGAATTGAATCAAATCGAAAAGAATCGAATCGAATTGAAAAGAATCGAATCGAACTGAATCAAAAAGAATCGAATCGAACTGAATAGAAAAGAATCGAATCGAAATGTAACAAATTGAATCCAAATGATCGAATCGAATCAAATCGAAAAGAATCGAGCAGAATCGAATCGAAACGAAAAGAATCGAACTGAAAATAATCGAATCGAATCGAATCGAATAGAATCGAATAGAATTGAATCGAACGAAAAGAATCTTATCGAATCGAATCGAAAAGAATCGAATCGAATCGAATGGAGAAGAATCAAATCGAACCGAATCGAAAAGAACTGAATCGAAAGAATCGAATCGAAGAGAATCTAATCGAAACGAAAAGAATCAAATCGAATCCAAAAGAATAGAATCGAAACGAAAAGAGGCGAATCGAATCGAATCGAAAAGAAGCGAATAGAAAAAAATCGAATCGAATCGAATCGAAAAGAATCGAATTGAAAAGAATAGAATCGAAAAATTCGAATCGAATCAAATCGAAATGAATCGAATCGAATTAAATCGGTTGAAAAGATCGAATCAAAAAACATCAAAGAGAATCGAAACGAATCGAATCGAATCAAATCGAATTGAAAAGAATCGTATCAAATCAAATCTAAAAGAATCGAATCGAATCGAATCAAAAAGAATGGAATCGAATTGATTCGCATCGAAAAGAATCGATCGAATCGTATTGAATCGAAAAGAATCGAATCGAATGGAATCGAATCGAATCGAAAAGAATCGAATCGAATCGAATCGAAAAGAATTGAATCGAAGAATATCAAATCGAATTGAAAAGAATTGACTCAAATCGAAAAGGATCGAATCGAAACACAAAGAATCGAATCGAATCGAATTCGAAAGAATCGAATTGAATTGAAATGAGAAGAATCGAATCGAATTGCATCGAATCGAAAATAATTGAATCGAATTGAATAAAAAATAATCAAATCGAGTCGAATCAAAAATAATTGGAATTGAATCGAATCGATAATCGAACCGAATCGAATCCAATCGAGTCGAATCGAAAATAATCGAATCGAATCAAATGGATTCAAAAACAATTAAATCGAATCGAAAAGAATCGAATGGAATCGAAAAGAATCAAACCGAATCAAAAAGAATCGAAAAGAATTGAATCAAGAAGAATCGAAATGAATTGAATCGAGTAGAATCACATCGAAGCTAGGGTAAAAGAATCGAATCGAATCAAAAATTATCTAAATCAATCCAATGAAATCCAAAAGAATTGAATCGAATCGAATCGAAAAGATTCGAATCGAAATGTGACAAGTGGAATCCAAATGATCGAATCGAATCAAATCGAAAAGAATCGAATCGAAAAGAATCGAATTGAATTGAATCGATTCGAGAAGAATCGAATCGAAAAGAAGCGAATCGTATCAAATCGAATCGAATCGAAAAGAATCGAATCGAAGAGAATATAATCGAAACAAAAAGAATCGAATCGAATCGAATCAAAAAGAATCGAATCGAAACGACAAGAGGCGAATCGAATCGAATCGAAAAGAATCAAATTGAAAAGAATCGAATCAAATTGAAAAGAATCGAATCGAAAAAATCGAATCAAAAAGAATCGAATCGAATCGTATCGAATCGAAAAGAATCGAAAAGAATAGAATCGAATGGAATTGAATCGAAAAGAATCAATCGAATCGAATTGAATAGAAAAGAATCGAATAGATTCGAATCGACACGAATCGAAAAAAGTCGAAACGAATCGAATCATATCAAAGCGCAAAGAATCGAATCGAGTCCAAAAGAATCGAATCGAACTGAATCGAAAAGAATCGAATCGAACAGACCGAAAAGAATCGAATCGAAGAGAATCGTATCGAATCGAATCGAATAGAACCGAAAGAATCGAATCGATTCCAATCGACCTGAATCGAAAAGAATCGAATCGAACAGTATCGAATCTAATTGAAATGAATCGAATCAAATAAAATAGAAGAGAATCAAATCGAAACGAAAAGAATCGAATCGAATCGAATTGAAAAGAATTGAATCAAATCGAAAAGAATCGAATCGAAATGAAAAGAATCGAATCGAATCGATCGAAATGATCGATTTGAAAAGTATCGAGTTGAATCGAATCAAATCGAAAAGAATCAAATCGAATCGTATGGAATCAAAAAGAATCAAATCAAATCGAATCGAAAAGAATAGAACCGTATTTCATTGAATCGAAAAGAATTGAATCGAAAAGAATCGAGTCGAATCAAAACGAATCGAATCAAATCGAAAAGAATCGTATCGATTTGAATCGAAAAGAATCGGATCGAATCTTATATACTTGAATCAAAAAGAATCGAGTCGATTCAAATCAAAAAAATCAAACCGAATAGAAAAGAATCGAATCGAAAAGAAAAGAATCGATTCAAATCGAAAACCGAAAGGAATCAAAACGATTCGAATGGATACGAAACGAATCGAATCGAAAATAATAGAATCGAATCGTACCGAACCGAAATGAAAATAATCAAATGGAATCGAATTGAAAATAACCGAATCAAATCAAATCGAAAATAATTGAAGCGGGGATTCCTGGGAGGGGCAGCGGTTTAGTGCCTGCCTTTGGCCCAGGGCGCGATCCTGGAGACCCGGGATCAAATCCCACATAGGGCTCCCGGTGCTTGGAGCTTGCTTCTCCCTCTGCCTATCTCTGCCTCTCTCTCTCTCTCTGTGACTATCATAAATAAATAAAAAATTTAGAAAAAAAAAGAAAATAATTGAAGCGAATCTAATAGAAAATAGTTGATTCGCATTGAATCGAATCGAAAAACATCGAAATGAATTGAATTGAAAATAATGAAATCGAATCGAAAATAATCGAATCGAAAGTAATCTTATCGAATCGAAAATAATCGAATCGAATCGAATCGAAAATAACTGAACCGAGTCGATCGAATTGAGTTGAAAATAATCGAATCAAACCGAATTGAATCGAAAATAATCGAATCGAATCGAATAGAAAAGAATCGAATGGAATCGAAAAGAATCGAATCATATCGAATTGAATCGAAAAGAATCGAATCGAAGAGAACCGAAAAGAATCGAATCGAATACAATCGAAAAGAATCGTATCGAATCGAATCGAATTGAATCGAAAAGAATCGATTCCAATCGAATTGAATTGAATAGAATCGAATCGAACAGTACCGAATCGAATTGATAAGATTCGAATCAAGTAAAATCGAAAAGAATCTAATTGAAACGAAAAGAATCCAATCGAATCGAATTGAAAGGAATCGAATCGAAAAAATCGAATCGAAAAGAATCGAGTTGAGTTGAATCGAATCGAATCATATCGAATCGAAAAGAATCGAACCGAATCGAATTGAGTTGAAAAGAATTGAATCGAACTGAATCAAAAAGAATCGAATCGACCTGAATAGAAAAGAATCGAATCGAAATGTAACAAATTGAATCCAAATGATCGAATCGAATCAAATCGAAAAGAATCGAGCAGAATCGAATCGAAACGAAAAGAATCGAACTGAAAATAATCGAATCGAATCGAATCGAATAGAATCGAACAGAATTGAATCGAACGAAAAGAATCTTATCGAATCGAATCGAATCGAATGGAGAAGAATCAAATCGAACCGAATCGAAAAGAACTGAATCGAAAAGAATCGAATCGAAGAGAATCTAATCGAAACGAAAGGAATCAAATCGAATCCAAAACAATAGAATCGAAACGAAAAGAGGCGAATCGAATCGAATCGAAAAGAAGCGAATAGAAAAAAATCGAATCGAATCGAATCGAAAAGAATCGAATTAAAAAGAATAGAATCGAAACATTCGAATCGAAATGAATCGAATCGAATTAAATCGGTTGAAAAGATCGAATCAAAAAACATCAAAGAGAATCGAAACCGAATCGAATCGAATCAAATCGAATTGAAAAGAATCGTATCAAATCAAATCTAAAAGAATCGAATCGGGATCCCTGGGTGGTGCAGCGGTTTACCGCCTGCCTTTGGCCCAGGGCGCGATCCTGGAGACCCGGGATCGAATCCCATGTCGGGCTCCCGGTGCATGGAGCCTGCTTCTCCCACTGCCTATGTCTCTGCCCCTCTCTCTCTTTCTCTCTGTGACTATCATAAATAAATAAAAATAAAAAAAAATAAATAAAAATAATCGAATCGAATCGAATCGAATCAAAAGAATGGAATCGAATTGATTCGCATTGAAAAGAATCGATCGAATCGTATTGAATCGAAAAGAATCGAATCGAATCGAATCGAAGAATCGAATCGAAACGAATCGAATCGAAAAGAATCGAATCGAAAAGAATCGAATCGAAGAATATCAAATCGAATTGAAACGAATTGACTCAAATCGAAAAGAATTGAATCGAAACACAAAGAATCGAATCGAATCGAATTCGAAAGAATCGAATTGAATTGAAATGAGAAGAATCGAATCGAATTGCATCGAATCGAAAATAATTGAATCGAATTGAATAAAAAATAATCAAATCGAGTCGAATCAAAAATAATTGGAATTGAATCGAATCGATAATCGAACCGAATCGAATCCAATCGAGTCGAATCGAAAATAATCGAATCGAATCAAATGGATTCAAAAACAATTAAATCGAATCGAAAAGAATCGAATGGAATCGAAAAGAATCAAACCGAATCAAAAAGAATCGAAAAGAATTGAATCAAGAAGAATCGAAATGAATTGAATCGAGTAGAATCAAATCGAAGCTAGGGTAAAAGAATCGAATCGAATCAAAAATTATCTAAATCAATCCAATGAAATCCAAAAGAATTGAATCGAATCGAATCGAAAAGATTCGAATCGAAATGTAACAAGTGGAATCCAAATGATCGAATCGAATCAAATCGAAAAGAATCGAATCGAAAAGAATCGAATTGAATTGAATCGATTCGAGAAGAATCGAATCGAAAAGAATCGAATCGAATCGAAAAGAATCGAATCGAAGAGAATATAATCGAAACAAAAAGAATCGAATCGAATCGAATCAAAAAGAATCGAATCGAAACGACAAGAGGCGAATCGAATCGAATCGAAAAGAATCAAATTGAAAAGAATCGAATCAAATTGAAAAGAATCGAATCGAAAAAATCGAATCAAAAAGAATCGAATCGAATCGAAAAGAATCGAATCGAATCGAAAAGAATAGAATCGAATGGAATCGAATCGAAAAGAATCAATCGAATCGAATTGAATAGAAAAGAATCGAATAGATTCGAATCGACACGAATCGAAAAAAGTCGAAACGAATCGAATCATATCAAAGCGAAAAGAATCGAATCGAATCAAAAAGAATCGAATCGAACTGAATCGAAAAGAATCGAATCGAACAGTACCGAATCGAATTGATAAGATTCGAATCAAATAAAATCGAAAAGAATCTAATTGAAACGAAAAGAATCCAATCGAATCGAATTGAAAGGAATCGAATTGAAAAAATCGAAACGAAAAGAATCGAATCGAATCGAATTGAAAAGAATTGAATCAAATCGAAAAGAATCGAATCGAATTGAAAAGAATCGAATCGAACTGAATCAAAAAGAATCGAATCGAACTGAATAGAAAAGAATCGAATCGAAATGTAACAAATTGAATCCAAATGATCGAATCGAATCAAATCGAAAAGAATCGAGCAGAATCGAATCGAAACGAAAAGAATCGAACTGAAAATAATCGAATCGAATCGAATCGAATAGAATCGAATAGAATTGAATCGAACGAAAAGAATCTTATCGAATCGAATCGAAAAGAATCGAATCGAATCGAATGGAGAAGAATCAAATCGAACCGAATCGAAAAGAACTGAATCGAAAAGAATCGAATCGAAGAGAATCTAATCGAAACGAAAAGAATCAAATCGAATCCAAAAGAATAGAATCGAAACGAAAAGAGGCGAATCGAATCGAATCGAAAAGAAGCGAATAGAAAAAAATCGAATCGAATCGAATCGAAAAGAATCGAATTGAAAAGAATAGAATCGAAAAATTCGAATCGAATCAAATCGAAATGAATCGAATCGAATTAAATCGGTTGAAAAGATCGAATCAAAAAACATCAAAGAGAATCGAAACGAATCGAATCGAATCAAATCGAATTGAAAAGAATCGTATCAAATCAAATCTAAAAGAATCGAATCGAATCGAATCAAAAAGAATGGAATCGAATTGATTCGCATCGAAAAGAATCGATCGAATCGTATTGAATCGAAAAGAATCGAATCGAATGGAATCGAATCGAATCGAAAAGAATCGAATCGAATCGAATCGAAAAGAATTGAATCGAAGAATATCAAATCGAATTGAAAAGAATTGACTCAAATCGAAAAGGATCGAATCGAAACACAAAGAATCGAATCGAATCGAATTCGAAAGAATCGAATTGAATTGAAATGAGAAGAATCGAATCGAATTGCATCGAATCGAAAATAATTGAATCGAATTGAATAAAAAATAATCAAATCGAGTCGAATCAAAAATAATTGGAATTGAATCGAATCGATAATCGAACCGAATCGAATCCAATCGAGTCGAATCGAAAATAATCGAATCGAATCAAATGGATTCAAAAACAATTAAATCGAATCGAAAAGAATCGAATGGAATCGAAAAGAATCAAACCGAATCAAAAAGAATCGAAAAGAATTGAATCAAGAAGAATCGAAATGAATTGAATCGAGTAGAATCACATCGAAGCTAGGGTAAAAGAATCGAATCGAATCAAAAATTATCTAAATCAATCCAATGAAATCCAAAAGAATTGAATCGAATCGAATCGAAAAGATTCGAATCGAAATGTAACAAGTGGAATCCAAATGATCGAATCGAATCAAATCGAAAAGAATCGAATCGAAAAGAATCGAATTGAATTGAATCGATTCGAGAAGAATCGAATCGAAAGAAGCGAATCGTATCAATCGAATCGAATCGAAAAGAATCGAATCGAAGAGAATATAATCGAAACAAAAAGAATCGAATCGAATCGAATCAAAAAGAATCGAATCGAAACGACAAGAGGCGAATCGAATCGAATCGAAAAGAATCAAATTGAAAAGAATCGAATCAAATTGAAAAGAATCGAATCGAAAAAATCGAATCAAAAAGAATCGAATCGAATCGTATCGAATCGAAAAGAATCGAAAAGAATAGAATCGAATGGAATCGAATCGAAAAGAATCAATCGAATCGAATTGAATAGAAAAGAATCGAATAGATTCGAATCGACACGAATCGAAAAAAGTCGAAACGAATCGAATCATATCAAAGCGCAAAGAATCGAATCGAGTCCAAAAGAATCGAATCGAACTGAATCGAAAAGAATCGAATCGAACAGACCGAAAAGAATCGAATCGAAGAGAATCGTATCGAATCGAATCGAATAGAACCGAAAGAATCGAATCGATTCCAATCGACCTGAATCGAAAAGAATCGAATCGAACAGTATCGAATCTAATTGAAATGAATCGAATCAAATAAAATAGAAGAGAATCAAATCGAAACGAAAAGAATCGAATCGAATCGAATTGAAAAGAATTGAATCAAATCGAAAAGAATCGAATCGAAATGAAAAGAATCGAATCGAATCGATCGAAATGATCGATTTGAAAAGTATCGAGTTGAATCGAATCAAATCGAAAAGAATCAAATCGAATCGTATGGAATCAAAAAGAATCAAATCAAATCGAATCGAAAAGAATAGAACCGTATTTCATTGAATCGAAAAGAATTGAATCGAAAAGAATCGAGTCGAATCAAAACGAATCGAATCAAATCGAAAAGAATCGTATCGATTTGAATCGAAAAGAATCGGATCGAATCTTATATACTTGAATCAAAAAGAATCGAGTCGATTCAAATCAAAAAAATCAAACCGAATAGAAAAGAATCGAATCGAAAAGAAAAGAATCGATTCAAATCGAAAACCGAAAGGAATCAAAACGATTCGAATGGATACGAAACGAATCGAATCGAAAATAATAGAATCGAATCGTACCGAACCGAAATGAAAATAATCAAATGGAATCGAATTGAAAATAACCGAATCAAATCAAATCGAAAATAATTGAAGCGGGGATTCCTGGGAGGGGCAGCGGTTTAGTGCCTGCCTTTGGCCCAGGGCGCGATCCTGGAGACCCGGGATCAAATCCCACATAGGGCTCCCGGTGCTTGGAGCTTGCTTCTCCCTCTGCCTATCTCTGCCTCTCTCTCTCTCTCTGTGACTATCATAAATAAATAAAAAATTTAGAAAAAAAAAGAAAATAATTGAAGCGAATCTAATAGAAAATAGTTGATTCGCATTGAATCGAATCGAAAAACATCGAAATGAATTGAATTGAAAATAATGAAATCGAATCGAAAATAATCGAATCGAAAGTAATCTTATCGAATCGAAAATAATCGAATCGAATCGAATCGAAAATAACTGAACCGAGTCGATCGAATTGAGTTGAAAATAATCGAATCAAACCGAATTGAATCGAAAATAATCGAATCGAATCGAATAGAAAAGAATCGAATGGAATCGAAAAGAATCGAATCATATCGAATTGAATCGAAAAGAATCGAATCGAAGAGAACCGAAAAGAATCGAATCGAATACAATCGAAAAGAATCGTATCGAATCGAATCGAATTGAATCGAAAAGAATCGATTCCAATCGAATTGAATTGAATAGAATCGAATCGAACAGTACCGAATCGAATTGATAAGATTCGAATCAAGTAAAATCGAAAAGAATCTAATTGAAACGAAAAGAATCCAATCGAATCGAATTGAAAGGAATCGAATCGAAAAAATCGAATCGAAAAGAATCGAGTTGAGTTGAATCGAATCGAATCATATCGAATCGAAAAGAATCGAACCGAATCGAATTGAGTTGAAAAGAATTGAATCGAACTGAATCAAAAAGAATCGAATCGACCTGAATAGAAAAGAATCGAATCGAAATGTAACAAATTGAATCCAAATGATCGAATCGAATCAAATCGAAAAGAATCGAGCAGAATCGAATCGAAACGAAAAGAATCGAACTGAAAATAATCGAATCGAATCGAATCGAATAGAATCGAACAGAATTGAATCGAACGAAAAGAATCTTATCGAATCGAATCGAATCGAATGGAGAAGAATCAAATCGAACCGAATCGAAAAGAACTGAATCGAAAAGAATCGAATCGAAGAGAATCTAATCGAAACGAAAGGAATCAAATCGA
Source organism: Canis lupus dingo (assembly GCF_003254725.2). Classification (NCBI taxonomy): domain Eukaryota; kingdom Metazoa; phylum Chordata; class Mammalia; order Carnivora; family Canidae; genus Canis; species Canis lupus. The sequence goes on along the minus strand of NW_026019442.1, from coordinate 29,364 downwards.
ATCCAAAACAATAGAATCGAAACGAAAAGAGGCGAATCGAATCGAATCGAAAAGAAGCGAATAGAAAAAAATCGAATCGAATCGAATCGAAAAGAATCGAATTAAAAAGAATAGAATCGAAACATTCGAATCGAAATGAATCGAATCGAATTAAATCGGTTGAAAAGATCGAATCAAAAACATCAAAGAGAATCGAAACCGAATCGAATCGAATCAAATCGAATTGAAAAGAATCGTATCAAATCAAATCTAAAAGAATCGAATCGGGATCCCTGGGTGGTGCAGCGGTTTACCGCCTGCCTTTGGCCCAGGGCGCGATCCTGGAGACCCGGGATCGAATCCCATGTCGGGCTCCCGGTGCATGGAGCCTGCTTCTCCCACTGCCTATGTCTCTGCCCCTCTCTCTCTTTCTCTCTGTGACTATCATAAATAAATAAAAATAAAAAAAATAAATAAAAATAATCGAATCGAATCGAATCGAATCAAAAAGAATGGAATCGAATTGATTCGCATTGAAAAGAATCGATCGAATCGTATTGAATCGAAAAGAATCGAATCGAATCGAATCGAAGAATCGAATCGAAACGAATCGAATCGAAAAGAATCGAATCGAAAAGAATCGAATCGAAGAATATCAAATCGAATTGAAACGAATTGACTCAAATCGAAAAGAATTGAATCGAAACACAAAGAATCGAATCGAATCGAATTCGAAAGAATCGAATTGAATTGAAATGAGAAGAATCGAATCGAATTGCATCGAATCGAAAATAATTGAATCGAATTGAATAAAAAATAATCAAATCGAGTCGAATCAAAAATAATTGGAATTGAATCGAATCGATAATCGAACCGAATCGAATCCAATCGAGTCGAATCGAAAATAATCGAATCGAATCAAATGGATTCAAAAACAATTAAATCGAATCGAAAAGAATCGAATGGAATCGAAAAGAATCAAACCGAATCAAAAAGAATCGAAAAGAATTGAATCAAGAAGAATCGAAATGAATTGAATCGAGTAGAATCACATCGAAGCTAGGGTAAAAGAATCGAATCGAATCAAAAATTATCTAAATCAATCCAATGAAATCCAAAAGAATTGAATCGAATCGAATCGAAAAGATTCGAATCGAAATGTAACAAGTGGAATCCAAATGATCGAATCGAATCAAATCGAAAAGAATCGAATCGAAAAGAATCGAATTGAATTGAATCGATTCGAGAAGAATCGAATCGAAAAGAATCGAATCGAATCGAAAAGAATCGAATCGAAGAGAATATAATCGAAACAAAAAGAATCGAATCGAATCGAATCAAAAAGAATCGAATCGAAACGACAAGAGGCGAATCGAATCGAATCGAAAAGAATCAAATTGAAAAGAATCGAATCAAATTGAAAAGAATCGAATCGAAAAAATCGAATCAAAAAGAATCGAATCGAATCGAAAAGAATCGAATCGAATCGAAAAGAATAGAATCGAATGGAATCGAATCGAAAAGAATCAATCGAATCGAATTGAATAGAAAAGAATCGAATAGATTCGAATCGACACGAATCGAAAAAAGTCGAAACGAATCGAATCATATCAAAGCGAAAAGAATCGAATCGAATCAAAAAGAATCGAATCGAACTGAATCGAAAAGAATCGAATCGAACAGTACCGAATCGAATTGATAAGATTCGAATCAAATAAAATCGAAAAGAATCTAATTGAAACGAAAAGAATCCAATCGAATCGAATTGAAAGGAATCGAATTGAAAAAATCGAAACGAAAAGAATCGAATCGAATCGAATTGAAAAGAATTGAATCAAATCGAAAAGAATCGAATCGAATTGAAAAGAATCGAATCGAACTGAATCAAAAAGAATCGAATCGAACTGAATAGAAAAGAATCGAATCGAAATGTAACAAATTGAATCCAAATGATCGAATCGAATCAAATCGAAAAGAATCGAGCAGAATCGAATCGAAACGAAAAGAATCGAACTGAAAATAATCGAATCGAATCGAATCGAATAGAATCGAATAGAATTGAATCGAACGAAAAGAATCTTATCGAATCGAATCGAAAAGAATCGAATCGAATCGAATGGAGAAGAATCAAATCGAACCGAATCGAAAAGAACTGAATCGAAAAGAATCGAATCGAAGAGAATCTAATCGAAACGAAAAGAATCAAATCGAATCCAAAAGAATAGAATCGAAACGAAAAGAGGCGAATCGAATCGAATCGAAAAGAAGCGAATAGAAAAAAATCGAATCGAATCGAATCGAAAAGAATCGAATTGAAAAGAATAGAATCGAAAAATTCGAATCGAATCAAATCGAAATGAATCGAATCGAATTAAATCGGTTGAAAAGATCGAATCAAAAAACATCAAAGAGAATCGAAACGAATCGAATCGAATCAAATCGAATTGAAAAGAATCGTATCAAATCAAATCTAAAAGAATCGAATCGAATCGAATCAAAAAGAATGGAATCGAATTGATTCGCATCGAAAAGAATCGATCGAATCGTATTGAATCGAAAAGAATCGAATCGAATGGAATCGAATCGAATCGAAAAGAATCGAATCGAATCGAATCGAAAAGAATTGAATCGAAGAATATCAAATCGAATTGAAAAGAATTGACTCAAATCGAAAAGGATCGAATCGAAACACAAAGAATCGAATCGAATCGAATTCGAAAGAATCGAATTGAATTGAAATGAGAAGAATCGAATCGAATTGCATCGAATCGAAAATAATTGAATCGAATTGAATAAAAAATAATCAAATCGAGTCGAATCAAAAATAATTGGAATTGAATCGAATCGATAATCGAACCGAATCGAATCCAATCGAGTCGAATCGAAAATAATCGAATCGAATCAAATGGATTCAAAAACAATTAAATCGAATCGAAAAGAATCGAATGGAATCGAAAAGAATCAAACCGAATCAAAAAGAATCGAAAAGAATTGAATCAAGAAGAATCGAAATGAATTGAATCGAGTAGAATCACATCGAAGCTAGGGTAAAAGAATCGAATCGAATCAAAAATTATCTAAATCAATCCAATGAAATCCAAAAGAATTGAATCGAATCGAATCGAAAAGATTCGAATCGAAATGTAACAAGTGGAATCCAAATGATCGAATCGAATCAAATCGAAAAGAATCGAATCGAAAAGAATCGAATTGAATTGAATCGATTCGAGAAGAATCGAATCGAAAAGAATCGAATCGAATCGAAAAGAATCGAATCGAAGAGAATATAATCGAAACAAAAAGAATCGAATCGAATCGAATCAAAAAGAATCGAATCGAAACGACAAGAGGCGAATCGAATCGAATCGAAAAGAATCAAATTGAAAAGAATCGAATCAAATTGAAAAGAATCGAATCGAAAAAATCGAATCAAAAAGAATCGAATCGAATCGAAAAGAATCGAATCGAATTGAAAAGAATAGAATCGAATGGAATCGAATCGAAAAGAATCAATCGAATCGAATTGAATAGAAAAGAATCGAATAGATTCGAATCGACACGAATCGAAAAAAGTCGAAACGAATCGAATCATATCAAAGCGAAAAGAATCGAATCGAATCAAAAAGAATCGAATCGAACTGAATCGAAAAGAATCGAATCGAACAGTACCGAATCGAATTGATAAGATTCGAATCAAATAAAATCGAAAAGAATCTAATTGAAACGAAAAGAATCCAATCGAATCGAATTGAAAGGAATCGAATTGAAAAAATCGAAACGAAAAGAATCGAATCGAATCGAATTGAAAAGAATTGAATCAAATCGAAAAGAATCGAATCGAATTGAAAAGAATCGAATCGAACTGAATCAAAAAGAATCGAATCGAACTGAATAGAAAAGAATCGAATCGAAATGTAACAAATTGAATCCAAATGATCGAATCGAATCAAATCGAAAAGAATCGAGCAGAATCGAATCGAAACGAAAAGAATCGAACTGAAAATAATCGAATCGAATCGAATCGAATAGAATCGAATAGAATTGAATCGAACGAAAAGAATCTTATCGAATCGAATCGAAAAGAATCGAATCGAATCGAATGGAGAAGAATCAAATCGAACCGAATCGAAAAGAACTGAATCGAAAAGAATCGAATCGAAGAGAATCTAATCGAAACGAAAAGAATCAAATCGAATCCAAAAGAATAGAATCGAAACGAAAAGAGGCGAATCGAATCGAATCGAAAAGAAGCGAATAGAAAAAAATCGAATCGAATCGAATCGAAAAGAATCGAATTGAAAAGAATAGAATCGAAAAATTCGAATCGAATCAAATCGAAATGAATCGAATCGAATTAAATCGGTTGAAAAGATCGAATCAAAAAACATCAAAGAGAATCGAAACGAATCGAAACGAATCGAATTGAATCAAATCGAATTGAAAAGAATCGTATCAAATCAAATCTAAAAGAATCGAATCGAATCGAATCAAAAAGAATGGAATCGAATTGATTCGCATCGAAAAGAATCGATCGAATCGTATTGAATCGAAAAGAATCGAATCGAATGGAATCGAATCGAATCGAAAAGAATCGAATCGAATCGAATCGAAAAGAATTGAATCGAAGAATATCAAATCGAATTGAAAAGAATTGACTCAAATCGAAAAGGATCGAATCGAAACACAAAGAATCGAATCGAATCGAATTCGAAAGAATCGAATTGAATTGAAATGAGAAGAATCGAATCGAATTGCATCGAATCGAAAATAATTGAATCGAATTGAATAAAAAATAATCAAATCGAGTCGAATCAAAAATAATTGGAATTGAATCGAATCGATAATCGAACCGAATCGAATCCAATCGAGTCGAATCGAAAATAATCGAATCGAATCAAATGGATTCAAAAACAATTAAATCGAATCGAAAAGAATCGAATGGAATCGAAAAGAATCAAACCGAATCAAAAAGAATCGAAAAGAATTGAATCAAGAAGAATCGAAATGAATTGAATCGAGTAGAATCACATCGAAGCTAGGGTAAAAGAATCGAATCGAATCAAAAATTATCTAACTCAATCCAATGAAATCCAAAAGAATTGAATCGAATCGAATCGAAAAGATTCGAATCGAAATGTAACAAGTGGAATCCAAATGATCGAATCGAATCAAATCGAAAAGAATCGAATCGAAAAGAATCGAATTGAATTGAATCGATTCGAGAAGAATCGAATCGAAAAGAAGCGAATCGTATCAAATCGAATCGAATCGAAAAGAATCGAATCGAAGAGAATATAATCGAAACAAAAAGAATCGAATCGAATCGAATCAAAAAGAATCGAATCGAAACGACAAGAGGCGAATCGAATCGAATCGAAAAGAATCAAATTGAAAAGAATCGAATCAAATTGAAAAGAATCGAATCGAAAAAATCGAATCAAAAAGAATCGAATCGAATCGTATCGAATCGAAAAGAATCGAAAAGAATAGAATCGAATGGAATTGAATCGAAAAGAATCAATCGAATCGAATTGAATAGAAAAGAATCGAATAGATTCGAATCGACACGAATCGAAAAAAGTCGAAACGAATCGAATCATATCAAAGCGCAAAGAATCGAATCGAGTCCAAAAGAATCGAATCGAACTGAATCGAAAAGAATCGAATCGAACAGACCGAAAAGAATCGAATCGAAGAGAATCGTATCGAATCGAATCGAATAGAACCGAAAGAATCGAATCGATTCCAATCGACCTGAATCGAAAAGAATCGAATCGAACAGTATCGAATCTAATTGAAATGAATCGAATCAAATAAAATAGAAGAGAATCAAATCGAAACGAAAAGAATCGAATCGAATCGAATTGAAAAGAATTGAATCAAATCGAAAAGAATCGAATCGAAATGAAAAGAATCGAATCGAATCGATCGAAATGATCGATTTGAAAAGTATCGAGTTGAATCGAATCAAATCGAAAAGAATCAAATCGAATCGTATGGAATCAAAAAGAATCAAATCAAATCGAATCGAAAAGAATAGAACCGTATTTCATTGAATCGAAAAGAATTGAATCGAAAAGAATCGAGTCGAATCAAAACGAATCGAATCAAATCGAAAAGAATCGTATCGATTTGAATCGAAAAGAATCGGATCGAATCTTATATACTTGAATCAAAAAGAATCGAGTCGATTCAAATCAAAAAAATCAAACCGAATAGAAAAGAATCGAATCGAAAAGAAAAGAATCGATTCAAATCGAAAACCGAAAGGAATCAAAACGATTCGAATGGATACGAAACGAATCGAATCGAAAATAATAGAATCGAATCGTACCGAACCGAAATGAAAATAATCAAATGGAATCGAATTGAAAATAACCGAATCAAATCAAATCGAAAATAATTGAAGCGGGGATTCCTGGGAGGGGCAGCGGTTTAGTGCCTGCCTTTGGCCCAGGGCGCGATCCTGGAGACCCGGGATCAAATCCCACATAGGGCTCCCGGTGCTTGGAGCTTGCTTCTCCCTCTGCCTATCTCTGCCTCTCTCTCTCTCTCTGTGACTATCATAAATAAATAAAAAATTTAGAAAAAAAAAGAAAATAATTGAAGCGAATCTAATAGAAAATAGTTGATTCGCATTGAATCGAATCGAAAAACATCGAAATGAATTGAATTGAAAATAATGAAATCGAATCGAAAATAATCGAATCGAAAGTAATCTTATCGAATCGAAAATAATCGAATCGAATCGAATCGAAAATAATTGAACCGAGTCGATCGAATTGAGTTGAAAATAATCGAATCAAACCGAATTGAATCGAAAATAATCGAATCGAATCGAATAGAAAAGAATCGAATGGAATCGAAAAGAATCGAATCATATCGAATTGAATCGAAAAGAATCGAATCGAAGAGAACCGAAAAGAATCGAATCGAATACAATCGAAAAGAATCGTATCGAATCGAATCGAATTGAATCGAAAAGAATCGATTCCAATCGAATTGAATTGAATAGAATCGAATCGAACAGTACCGAATCGAATTGATAAGATTCGAATCAAGTAAAATCGAAAAGAATCTAATTGAAACGAAAAGAATCCAATCGAATCGAATTGAAAGGAATCGAATCGAAAAAATCGAATCGAAAAGAATCGAGTTGAGTTGAATCGAATCGAATCATATCGAATCGAAAAGAATCGAACCGAATCGAATTGAGTTGAAAAGAATTGAATCGAACTGAATCAAAAAGAATCGAATCGACCTGAATAGAAAAGAATCGAATCGAAATGTAACAAATTGAATCCAAATGATCGAATCGAATCAAATCGAAAAGAATCGAGCAGAATCGAATCGAAACGAAAAGAATCGAACTGAAAATAATCGAATCGAATCGAATAGAATCGAACAGAATTGAATCGAACGAAAAGAATCTTATCGAATCGAATCGAATCGAATGGAGAAGAATCAAATCGAACCGAATCGAAAAGAACTGAATCGAAAAGAATCGAATCGAAGAGAATCTAATCGAAACGAAAGGAATCAAATCGAATCCAAAACAATAGAATCGAAACGAAAAGAGGCGAATCGAATCGAATCGAAAAGAAGCGAAAAGAAAAAAATCGAATCGAATCGAATCGAAAAGAATCGAATTAAAAAGAATAGAATCGAAACATTCGAATCGAAATGAATCGAATCGAATTAAATCGGTTGAAAAGATCGAATCAAAGAACATCAAAGAGAATCAAAACGAATCGAATCGAATCAAATCGAATTGAAAAGAATCGTATCAAATCAAATCTAAAAGAATCGAATCGGGATCCCTGGGTGGTGCAGCGGTTTACCGCCTGCCTTTGGCCCAGGGCGCGATCCTGGAGACCCGGGATCGAATCCCATGTCGGGCTCCCGGTGCATGGAGCCTGCTTCTCCCACTGCCTATGTCTCTGCCCCTCTCTCTCTTTCTCTCTGTGACTATCATAAATAAGTAAAAATAAAAAAAATAAATAAAAATAATCGAATCGAATCGAATCGAATCAAAAAGAATGGAATCGAATTGATTCGCATTGAAAAGAATCGATCGAATCGTATTGAATCGAAAAGAATCGAATCGAATCGAATCGAAGAATCGAATCGAAACGAATCGAATCGAAAAGAATCGAATCGAAAAGAATCGAATCGAAGAATATCAAATCGAATTGAAAAGAATTGACTCAAATCGAAAAGAATCGAATCGAAACACAAAGAATCGAATCGAATCGAATTCGAAAGAATCGAATTGAATTGAAATGAGAAGAATCGAATCGAATTGCATCGAATCGAAAATAATTGAATCGAATTGAATAAAAAATAATCAAATCGAGTCGAATCAAAAATAATTGGAATTGAATCGAATCGATAATCGAACCGAATCGAATCCAATCGAGTCGAATCGAAAATAATCGAATCGAATCAAATGGATTCAAAAACAATTAAATCGAATCGAAAAGAATCGAATGGAATCGAAAAGAATCAAACCGAATCAAAAAGAATCGAAAAGAATTGAATCAAGAAGAATCGAAATGAATTGAATCGAGTAGAATCACATCGAAGCTAGGGTAAAAGAATCGAATCGAATCAAAAATTATCTAAATCAATCCAATGAAATCCAAAAGAATTGAATCGAATCGAATCGAAAAGATTCGAATCGAAATGTAACAAGTGGAATCCAAATGATCGAATCGAATCAAATCGAAAAGAATCGAATCGAAAAGAATCGAATTGAATTGAATCGATTCGAGAAGAATCGAATCGAAAAGAATCGAATCGAATCGAAAAGAATCGAATCGAAGAGAATATAATCGAAACAAAAAGAATCGAATCGAATCGAATCAAAAAGAATCGAATCGAAACGACAAGAGGCGAATCGAATCGAATCGAAAAGAATCAAATTGAAAAGAATCGAATCAAATTGAAAAGAATCGAATCGAAAAAATCGAATCAAAAAGAATCGAATCGAATCGAAAAGAATCGAATCGAATTGAAAAGAATAGAATCGAATGGAATCGAATCGAAAAGAATCAATCGAATCGAATTGAATAGAAAAGAATCGAATAGATTCGAATCGACACGAATCGAAAAAAGTCGAAACGAATCGAATCATATCAAAGCGAAAAGAATCGAATCGAATCAAAAAGAATCGAATCGAACTGAATCGAAAAGAATCGAATCGAACAGTACCGAATCGAATTGATAAGATTCGAATCAAATAAAATCGAAAAGAATCTAATTGAAACGAAAAGAATCCAATCGAATCGAATTGAAAGGAATCGAATTGAAAAAATCGAAACGAAAAGAATCGAATCGAATCGAATTGAAAAGAATTGAATCAAATCGAAAAGAATCGAATCGAATTGAAAAGAATCGAATCGAACTGAATCAAAAAGAATCGAATCGAACTGAATAGAAAAGAATCGAATCGAAATGTAACAAATTGAATCCAAATGATCGAATCGAATCAAATCGAAAAGAATCGAGCAGAATCGAATCGAAACGAAAAGAATCGAACTGAAAATAATCGAATCGAATCGAATCGAATAGAATCGAATAGAATTGAATCGAACGAAAAGAATCTTATCGAATCGAATCGAAAAGAATCGAATCGAATCGAATGGAGAAGAATCAAATCGAACCGAATCGAAAAGAACTGAATCGAAAAGAATCGAATCGAAGAGAATCTAATCGAAACGAAAAGAATCAAATCGAATCCAAAAGAATAGAATCGAAACGAAAAGAGGCGAATCGAATCGAATCGAAAAGAAGCGAATAGAAAAAAATCGAATCGAATCGAATCGAAAAGAATCGAATTGAAAAGAATAGAATCGAAAAATTCGAATCGAATCAAATCGAAATGAATCGAATCGAATTAAATCGGTTGAAAAGATCGAATCAAAAAACATCAAAGAGAATCGAAACGAATCGAAACGAATCGAATCGAATCAAATCGAATTGAAAAGAATCGTATCAAATCAAATCTAAAAGAATCGAATCGAATCGAATCAAAAAGAATGGAATCGAATTGATTCGCATCGAAAAGAATCGATCGAATCGTATTGAATCGAAAAGAATCGAATCGAATGGAATCGAATCGAATCGAAAAGAATCGAATCGAATCGAATCGAAAAGAATTGAATCGAAGAATATCAAATCGAATTGAAAAGAATTGACTCAAATCGAAAAGGATCGAATCGAAACACAAAGAATCGAATCGAATCGAATTCGAAAGAATCGAATTGAATTGAAATGAGAAGAATCGAATCGAATTGCATCGAATCGAAAATAATTGAATCGAATTGAATAAAAAATAATCAAATCGAGTCGAATCAAAAATAATTGGAATTGAATCGAATCGATAATCGAACCGAATCGAATCCAATCGAGTCGAATCGAAAATAATCGAATCGAATCAAATGGATTCAAAAACAATTAAATCGAATCGAAAAGAATCGAATGGAATCGAAAAGAATCAAACCGAATCAAAAAGAATCGAAAAGAATTGAATCAAGAAGAATCGAAATGAATTGAATCGAGTAGAATCACATCGAAGCTAGGGTAAAAGAATCGAATCGAATCAAAAATTATCTAAATCAATCCAATGAAATCCAAAAGAATTGAATCGAATCGAATCGAAAAGATTCGAATCGAAATGTAACAAGTGGAATCCAAATGATCGAATCGAATCAAATCGAAAAGAATCGAATCGAAAAGAATCGAATTGAATTGAATCGATTCGAGAAGAATCGAATCGAAAAGAATCGAATCGAATCGAAAAGAATCGAATCGAAGAGAATATAATCGAAACAAAAAGAATCGAATCGAATCGAATCAAAAAGAATCGAATCGAAACGACAAGAGGCGAATCGAATCGAATCGAAAAGAATCAAATTGAAAAGAATCGAATCAAATTGAAAAGAATCGAATCGAAAAAATCGAATCAAAAAGAATCGAATCGAATCGAAAAGAATCGAATCGAATTGAAAAGAATAGAATCGAATGGAATCGAATCGAAAAGAATCAATCGAATCGAATTGAATAGAAAAGAATCGAATAGATTCGAATCGACACGAATCGAAAAAAGTCGAAACGAATCGAATCATATCAAAGCGAAAAGAATCGAATCGAATCAAAAAGAATCGAATCGAACTGAATCGAAAAGAATCGAATCGAACAGTACCGAATCGAATTGATAAGATTCGAATCAAATAAAATCGAAAAGAATCTAATTGAAACGAAAAGAATCCAATCGAATCGAATTGAAAGGAATCGAATTGAAAAAATCGAAACGAAAAGAATCGAATCGAATCGAATTGAAAAGAATTGAATCAAATCGAAAAGAATCGAATCGAATTGAAAAGAATCGAATCGAACTGAATCAAAAAGAATCGAATCGAACTGAATAGAAAAGAATCGAATCGAAATGTAACAAATTGAATCCAAATGATCGAATCGAATCAAATCGAAAAGAATCGAGCAGAATCGAATCGAAACGAAAAGAATCGAACTGAAAATAATCGAATCGAATCGAATCGAATAGAATCGAATAGAATTGAATCGAACGAAAAGAATCTTATCGAATCGAATCGAAAAGAATCGAATCGAATCGAATGGAGAAGAATCAAATCGAACCGAATCGAAAAGAACTGAATCGAAAAGAATCGAATCGAAGAGAATCTAATCGAAACGAAAAGAATCAAATCGAATCCAAAAGAATAGAATCGAAACGAAAAGAGGCGAATCGAATCGAATCGAAAAGAAGCGAATAGAAAAAAATCGAATCGAATCGAATCGAAAAGAATCGAATTGAAAAGAATAGAATCGAAAAATTCGAATCGAATCAAATCGAAATGAATCGAATCGAATTAAATCGGTTGAAAAGATCGAATCAAAAAACATCAAAGAGAATCGAAACGAATCGAAACGAATCGAATCGAATCAAATCGAATTGAAAAGAATCGTATCAAATCAAATCTAAAAGAATCGAATCGAATCGAATCAAAAAGAATGGAATCGAATTGATTCGCATCGAAAAGAATCGATCGAATCGTATTGAATCGAAAAGAATCGAATCGAATGGAATCGAATCGAATCGAAAAGAATCGAATCGAATCGAATCGAAAAGAATTGAATCGAAGAATATCAAATCGAATTGAAAAGAATTGACTCAAATCGAAAAGGATCGAATCGAAACACAAAGAATCGAATCGAATCGAATTCGAAAGAATCGAATTGAATTGAAATGAGAAGAATCGAATCGAATTGCATCGAATCGAAAATAATTGAATCGAATTGAATAAAAAATAATCAAATCGAGTCGAATCAAAAATAATTGGAATTGAATCGAATCGATAATCGAACCGAATCGAATCCAATCGAGTCGAATCGAAAATAATCGAATCGAATCAAATGGATTCAAAAACAATTAAATCGAATCGAAAAGAATCGAATGGAATCGAAAAGAATCAAACCGAATCAAAAAGAATCGAAAAGAATTGAATCAAGAAGAATCGAAATGAATTGAATCGAGTAGAATCACATCGAAGCTAGGGTAAAAGAATCGAATCGAATCAAAAATTATCTAAATCAATCCAATGAAATCCAAAAGAATTGAATCGAATCGAATCGAAAAGATTCGAATCGAAATGTAACAAGTGGAATCCAAATGATCGAATCGAATCAAATCGAAAAGAATCGAATCGAAAAGAATCGAATTGAATTGAATCGATTCGAGAAGAATCGAATCGAAAAGAAGCGAATCGTATCAAATCGAATCGAATCGAAAAGAATCGAATCGAAGAGAATATAATCGAAACAAAAAGAATCGAATCGAATCGAATCAAAAAGAATCGAATCGAAACGACAAGAGGCGAATCGAATCGAATCGAAAAGAATCAAATTGAAAAGAATCGAATCAAATTGAAAAGAATCGAATCGAAAAAATCGAATCAAAAAGAATCGAATCGAATCGTATCGAATCGAAAAGAATCGAAAAGAATAGAATCGAATGGAATCGAATCGAAAAGAATCAATCGAATCGAATTGAATAGAAAAGAATCGAATAGATTCGAATCGACACGAATCGAAAAAAGTCGAAACGAATCGAATCATATCAAAGCGCAAAGAATCGAATCGAGTCCAAAAGAATCGAATCGAACTGAATCGAAAAGAATCGAATCGAACAGACCGAAAAGAATCGAATCGAAGAGAATCGTATCGAATCGAATCGAATAGAACCGAAAGAATCGAATCGATTCCAATCGACCTGAATCGAAAAGAATCGAATCGAACAGTATCGAATCTAATTGAAATGAATCGAATCAAATAAAATAGAAGAGAATCAAATCGAAACGAAAAGAATCGAATCGAATCGAATTGAAAAGAATTGAATCAAATCGAAAAGAATCGAATCGAAATGAAAAGAATCGAATCGAATCGATCGAAATGATCGATTTGAAAAGTATCGAGTTGAATCGAATCAAATCGAAAAGAATCAAATCGAATCGTATGGAATCAAAAAGAATCAAATCAAATCGAATCGAAAAGAATAGAACCGTATTTCATTGAATCGAAAAGAATTGAATCGAAAAGAATCGAGTCGAATCAAAACGAATCGAATCAAATCGAAAAGAATCGTATCGATTTGAATCGAAAAGAATCGGATCGAATCTTATATACTTGAATCAAAAAGAATCGAGTCGATTCAAATCAAAAAAATCAAACCGAATAGAAAAGAATCGAATCGAAAAGAAAAGAATCGATTCAAATCGAAAACCGAAAGGAATCAAAACGATTCGAATGGATACGAAACGAATCGAATCGAAAATAATAGAATCGAATCGTACCGAACCGAAATGAAAATAATCAAATGGAATCGAATTGAAAATAACCGAATCAAATCAAATCGAAAATAATTGAAGCGGGGATTCCTGGGAGGGGCAGCGGTTTAGTGCCTGCCTTTGGCCCAGGGCGCGATCCTGGAGACCCGGGATCAAATCCCACATAGGGCTCCCGGTGCTTGGAGCTTGCTTCTCCCTCTGCCTATCTCTGCCTCTCTCTCTCTCTCTGTGACTATCATAAATAAATAAAAAATTTAGAAAAAAAAAGAAAATAATTGAAGCGAATCTAATAGAAAATAGTTGATTCGCATTGAATCGAATCGAAAAACATCGAAATGAATTGAATTGAAAATAATGAAATCGAATCGAAAATAATCGAATCGAAAGTAATCTTATCGAATCGAAAATAATCGAATCGAATCGAATCGAAAATAATTGAACCGAGTCGATCGAATTGAGTTGAAAATAATCGAATCAAACCGAATTGAATCGAAAATAATCGAATCGAATCGAATAGAAAAGAATCGAATGGAATCGAAAAGAATCGAATCATATCGAATTGAATCGAAAAGAATCGAATCGAAGAGAACCGAAAAGAATCGAATCGAATACAATCGAAAAGAATCGTATCGAATCGAATCGAATTGAATCGAAAAGAATCGATTCCAATCGAATTGAATTGAATAGAATCGAATCGAACAGTACCGAATCGAATTGATAAGATTCGAATCAAGTAAAATCGAAAAGAATCTAATTGAAACGAAAAGAATCCAATCGAATCGAATTGAAAGGAATCGAATCGAAAAAATCGAATCGAAAAGAATCGAGTTGAGTTGAATCGAATCGAATCATATCGAATCGAAAAGAATCGAACCGAATCGAATTGAGTTGAAAAGAATTGAATCGAACTGAATCAAAAAGAATCGAATCGACCTGAATAGAAAAGAATCGAATCGAAATGTAACAAATTGAATCCAAATGATCGAATCGAATCAAATCGAAAAGAATCGAGCAGAATCGAATCGAAACGAAAAGAATCGAACTGAAAATAATCGAATCGAATCGAATAGAATCGAACAGAATTGAATCGAACGAAAAGAATCTTATCGAATCGAATCGAATCGAATGGAGAAGAATCAAATCGAACCGAATCGAAAAGAACTGAATCGAAAAGAATCGAATCGAAGAGAATCTAATCGAAACGAAAGGAATCAAATCGAATCCAAAACAATAGAATCGAAACGAAAAGAGGCGAATCGAATCGAATCGAAAAGAAGCGAAAAGAAAAAAATCGAATCGAATCGAATCGAAAAGAATCGAATTAAAAAGAATAGAATCGAAACATTCGAATCGAAATGAATCGAATCGAATTAAATCGGTTGAAAAGATCGAATCAAAGAACATCAAAGAGAATCAAAACGAATCGAATCGAATCAAATCGAATTGAAAAGAATCGTATCAAATCAAATCTAAAAGAATCGAATCGGGATCCCTGGGTGGTGCAGCGGTTTACCGCCTGCCTTTGGCCCAGGGCGCGATCCTGGAGACCCGGGATCGAATCCCATGTCGGGCTCCCGGTGCATGGAGCCTGCTTCTCCCACTGCCTATGTCTCTGCCCCTCTCTCTCTTTCTCTCTGTGACTATCATAAATAAGTAAAAATAAAAAAAATAAATAAAAATAATCGAATCGAATCGAATCGAATCAAAAAGAATGGAATCGAATTGATTCGCATTGAAAAGAATCGATCGAATCGTATTGAATCGAAAGAATCGAATCGAATCGAATCGAAGAATCGAATCGAACGAATCGAATCGAAAGAATCGAATCGAAAAGAATCGAATCGAAGAATATCAAATCGAATTGAAAAGAATTGACTCAAATCGAAAAGAATCGAATCGAAACACAAAGAATCGAATCGAATCGAATTCGAAAGAATCGAATTGAATTGAAATGAGAAGAATCGAATCGAATTGCATCGAATCGAAAATAATTGAATCGAATTGAATAAAAAATAATCAAATCGAGTCGAATCAAAAATAATTGGAATTGAATCGAATCGATAATCGAACCGAATCGAATCCAATCGAGTCGAATCGAAAATAATCGAATCGAATCAAATGGATTCAAAAACAATTAAATCGAATCGAAAAGAATCGAATTGAATCGAAAAGAATCAAACCGAATCAAAAAGAATCGAAAAGAATTGAATCAAGAAGAATCGAAATGAATTGAATCGAGTAGAATCACATCGAAGCTAGGGTAAAAGAATCGAATCGAATCAAAAATTATCTAAATCAATCCAATGAAATCCAAAAGAATTGAATCGAATCGAATCGAAAAGATTCGAATCGAAATGTAACAAGTGGAATCCAAATGATCGAATCGAATCAAATCGAAAAGAATCGAATCGAAAAGAATCGAATTGAATTGAATCGATTCGAGAAGAATCGAATCGAAAAGAATCGAATCGAATCGAAAAGAATCGAATCGAAGAGAATATAATCGAAACAAAAAGAATCGAATCGAATCGAATCAAAAAGAATCGAATCGAAACGACAAGAGGCGAATCGAATCGAATCGAAAAGAATCAAATTGAAAAGAATCGAATCAAATTGAAAAGAATCGAATCGAAAAAATCGAATCAAAAAGAATCGAATCGAATCGAAAAGAATCGAATCGAATTGAAAAGAATAGAATCGAATGGAATCGAATCGAAAAGAATCAATCGAATCGAATTGAATAGAAAAGAATCGAATAGATTCGAATCGACACGAATCGAAAAAAGTCGAAACGAATCGAATCATATCAAAGCGAAAAGAATCGAATCGAATCAAAAAGAATCGAATCGAACTGAATCGAAAAGAATCGAATCGAACAGTACCGAATCGAATTGATAAGATTCGAATCAAATAAAATCGAAAAGAATCTAATTGAAACGAAAAGAATCCAATCGAATCGAATTGAAAGGAATCGAATTGAAAAAATCGAAACGAAAAGAATCGAATCGAATCGAATTGAAAAGAATTGAATCAAATCGAAAAGAATCGAATCGAATTGAAAAGAATCGAATCGAACTGAATCAAAAAGAATCGAATCGAACTGAATAGAAAAGAATCGAATCGAAATGTAACAAATTGAATCCAAATGATCGAATCGAATCAAATCGAAAAGAATCGAGCAGAATCGAATCGAAACGAAAAGAATCGAACTGAAAATAATCGAATCGAATCGAATCGAATAGAATCGAATAGAATTGAATCGAACGAAAAGAATCTTATCGAATCGAATCGAAAAGAATCGAATCGAATCGAATGGAGAAGAATCAAATCGAACCGAATCGAAAAGAACTGAATCGAAAAGAATCGAATCGAAGAGAATCTAATCGAAACGAAAAGAATCAAATCGAATCCAAAAGAATAGAATCGAAACGAAAAGAGGCGAATCGAATCGAATCGAAAAGAAGCGAATAGAAAAAAATCGAATCGAATCGAATCGAAAAGAATCGAATTGAAAAGAATAGAATCGAAAAATTCGAATCGAATCAAATCGAAATGAATCGAATCGAATTAAATCGGTTGAAAAGATCGAATCAAAAAACATCAAAGAGAATCGAAACGAATCGAAACGAATCGAATCGAATCAAATCGAATTGAAAAGAATCGTATCAAATCAAATCTAAAAGAATCGAATCGAATCGAATCAAAAAGAATGGAATCGAATTGATTCGCATCGAAAAGAATCGATCGAATCGTATTGAATCGAAAAGAATCGAATCGAATGGAATCGAATCGAATCGAAAAGAATCGAATCGAATCGAATCGAAAAGAATTGAATCGAAGAATATCAAATCGAATTGAAAAGAATTGACTCAAATCGAAAAGGATCGAATCGAAACACAAAGAATCGAATCGAATCGAATTCGAAAGAATCGAATTGAATTGAAATGAGAAGAATCGAATCGAATTGCATCGAATCGAAAATAATTGAATCGAATTGAATAAAAAATAATCAAATCGAGTCGAATCAAAAATAATTGGAATTGAATCGAATCGATAATCGAACCGAATCGAATCCAATCGAGTCGAATCGAAAATAATCGAATCGAATCAAATGGATTCAAAAACAATTAAATCGAATCGAAAAGAATCGAATGGAATCGAAAAGAATCAAACCGAATCAAAAAGAATCGAAAAGAATTGAATCAAGAAGAATCGAAATGAATTGAATCGAGTAGAATCACATCGAAGCTAGGGTAAAAGAATCGAATCGAATCAAAAATTATCTAAATCAATCCAATGAAATCCAAAAGAATTGAATCGAATCGAATCGAAAAGATTCGAATCGAAATGTAACAAGTGGAATCCAAATGATCGAATCGAATCAAATCGAAAAGAATCGAATCGAAAACAATCGAATTGAATTGAATCGATTCGAGAAGAATCGAATCGAAAAGAATCGAATCGAATCGAAAAGAATCGAATCGAAGAGAATATAATCGAAACAAAAAGAATCGAATCGAATCGAATCAAAAAGAATCGAATCGAAACGACAAGAGGCGAATCGAATCGAATCGAAAAGAATCAAATTGAAAAGAATCGAATCAAATTGAAAAGAATCGAATCGAAAAAATCGAATCAAAAAGAATCGAATCGAATCGAAAAGAATCGAATCGAATTGAAAAGAATAGAATCGAATGGAATCGAATCGAAAAGAATCAATCGAATCGAATTGAATAGAAAAGAATCGAATAGATTCGAATCGACACGAATCGAAAAAAGTCGAAACGAATCGAATCATATCAAAGCGAAAAGAATCGAATCGAATCAAAAAGAATCGAATCGAACTGAATCGAAAAGAATCGAATCGAACAGTACCGAATCGAATTGATAAGATTCGAATCAAATAAAATCGAAAAGAATCTAATTGAAACGAAAAGAATCCAATCGAATCGAATTGAAAGGAATCGAATTGAAAAAATCGAAACGAAAAGAATCGAATCGAATCGAATTGAAAAGAATTGAATCAAATCGAAAAGAATCGAATCGAATTGAAAAGAATCGAATCGAACTGAATCAAAAAGAATCGAATCGAACTGAATAGAAAAGAATCGAATCGAAATGTAACAAATTGAATCCAAATGATCGAATCGAATCAAATCGAAAAGAATCGAGCAGAATCGAATCGAAACGAAAAGAATCGAACTGAAAATAATCGAATCGAATCGAATCGAATAGAATCGAATAGAATTGAATCGAACGAAAAGAATCTTATCGAATCGAATCGAAAAGAATCGAATCGAATCGAATGGAGAAGAATCAAATCGAACCGAATCGAAAAGAACTGAATCGAAAAGAATCGAATCGAAGAGAATCTAATCGAAACGAAAAGAATCAAATCGAATCCAAAAGAATAGAATCGAAACGAAAAGAGGCGAATCGAATCGAATCGAAAAGAAGCGAATAGAAAAAAATCGAATCGAATCGAATCGAAAAGAATCGAATTGAAAAGAATAGAATCGAAAAATTCGAATCGAATCAAATCGAAATGAATCGAATCGAATTAAATCGGTTGAAAAGATCGAATCAAAAAACATCAAAGAGAATCGAAACGAATCGAAACGAATCGAATCGAATCAAATCGAATTGAAAAGAATCGTATCAAATCAAATCTAAAAGAATCGAATCGAATCGAATCAAAAGAATGGAATCGAATTGATTCGCATCGAAAAGAATCGATCGAATCGTATTGAATCGAAAAGAATCGAATCGAATGGAATCGAATCGAATCGAAAAGAATCGAATCGAATCGAATCGAAAAGAATTGAATCGAAGAATATCAAATCGAATTGAAAAGAATTGACTCAAATCGAAAAGGATCGAATCGAAACACAAAGAATCGAATCGAATCGAATTCGAAAGAATCGAATTGAATTGAAATGAGAAGAATCGAATCGAATTGCATCGAATCGAAAATAATTGAATCGAATTGAATAAAAAATAATCAAATCGAGTCGAATCAAAAATAATTGGAATTGAATCGAATCGATAATCGAACCGAATCGAATCCAATCGAGTCGAATCGAAAATAATCGAATCGAATCAAATGGATTCAAAAACAATTAAATCGAATCGAAAAGAATCGAATGGAATCGAAAAGAATCAAACCGAATCAAAAAGAATCGAAAAGAATTGAATCAAGAAGAATCGAAATGAATTGAATCGAGTAGAATCACATCGAAGCTAGGGTAAAAGAATCGAATCGAATCAAAAATTATCTAAATCAATCCAATGAAATCCAAAAGAATTGAATCGAATCGAATCGAAAAGATTCGAATCGAAATGTAACAAGTGGAATCCAAATGATCGAATCGAATCAAATCGAAAAGAATCGAATCGAAAAGAATCGAATTGAATTGAATCGATTCGAGAAGAATCGAATCGAAAAGAATCGAATCGAATCGAAAAGAATCGAATCGAAGAGAATATAATCGAAACAAAAAGAATCGAATCGAATCGAATCAAAAAGAATCGAATCGAAACGACAAGAGGCGAATCGAATCGAATCGAAAAGAATCAAATTGAAAAGAATCGAATCAAATTGAAAAGAATCGAATCGAAAAAATCGAATCAAAAAGAATCGAATCGAATCGAAAAGAATCGAATCGAATTGAAAAGAATAGAATCGAATGGAATCGAATCGAAAAGAATCAATCGAATCGAATTGAATAGAAAAGAATCGAATAGATTCGAATCGACACGAATCGAAAAAAGTCGAAACGAATCGAATCATATCAAAGCGAAAAGAATCGAATCGAATCAAAAAGAATCGAATCGAACTGAATCGAAAAGAATCGAATCGAACAGTACCGAATCGAATTGATAAGATTCGAATCAAATAAAATCGAAAAGAATCTAATTGAAACGAAAAGAATCCAATCGAATCGAATTGAAAGGAATTGAATTGAAAAAATCGAAACGAAAAGAATCGAATCGAATCGAATTGAAAAGAATTGAATCAAATCGAAAAGAATCGAATCGAATTGAAAAGAATCGAATCGAACTGAATCAAAAAGAATCGAATCGAACTGAATAGAAAAGAATCGAATCGAAATGTAACAAATTGAATCCAAATGATCGAATCGAATCAAATCGAAAAGAATCGAGCAGAATCGAATCGAAACGAAAAGAATCGAACTGAAAATAATCGAATCGAATCGAATCGAATAGAATCGAATAGAATTGAATCGAACGAAAAGAATCTTATCGAATCGAATCGAAAAGAATCGAATCGAATCGAATGGAGAAGAATCAAATCGAACCGAATCGAAAAGAACTGAATCGAAAAGAATCGAATCGAAGAGAATCTAATCGAAACGAAAGAATCAAATCGAATCCAAAAGAATAGAATCGAAACGAAAAGAGGCGAATCGAATCGAATCGAAAAGAAGCGAATAGAAAAAAATCGAATCGAATCGAATCGAAAAGAATCGAATTGAAAAGAATAGAATCGAAAAATTCGAATCGAATCAAATCGAAATGAATCGAATCGAATTAAATCGGTTGAAAAGATCGAATCAAAAAACATCAAAGAGAATCGAAACGAATCGAAACGAATCGAATCGAATCAAATCGAATTGAAAAGAATCGTATCAAATCAAATCTAAAAGAATCGAATCGAATCGAATCAAAAAGAATGGAATCGAATTGATTCGCATCGAAAAGAATCGATCGAATCGTATTGAATCGAAAAGAATCGAATCGAATGGAATCGAATCGAATCGAAAAGAATCGAATCGAATCGAATCGAAAAGAATTGAATCGAAGAATATCAAATCGAATTGAAAAGAATTGACTCAAATCGAAAAGGATCGAATCGAAACACAAAGAATCGAATCGAATCGAATTCGAAAGAATCGAATTGAATTGAAATGAGAAGAATCGAATCGAATTGCATCGAATCGAAAATAATTGAATCGAATTGAATAAAAAATAATCAAATCGAGTCGAATCAAAAATAATTGGAATTGAATCGAATCGATAATCGAACCGAATCGAATCCAATCGAGTCGAATCGAAAATAATCGAATCGAATCAAATGGATTCAAAAACAATTAAATCGAATCGAAAAGAATCGAATGGAATCGAAAAGAATCAAACCGAATCAAAAAGAATCGAAAAGAATTGAATCAAGAAGAATCGAAATGAATTGAATCGAGTAGAATCACATCGAAGCTAGGGTAAAAGAATCGAATCGAATCAAAAATTATCTAAATCAATCCAATGAAATCCAAAAGAATTGAATCGAATCGAATCGAAAAGATTCGAATCGAAATGTAACAAGTGGAATCCAAATGATCGAATCGAATCAAATCGAAAAGAATCGAATCGAAAAGAATCGAATTGAATTGAATCGATTCGAGAAGAATCGAATCGAAAAGAATCGAATCGAATCGAAAAGAATCGAATCGAAGAGAATATAATCGAAACAAAAAGAATCGAATCGAATCGAATCAAAAAGAATCGAATCGAAACGACAAGAGGCGAATCGAATCGAATCGAAAAGAATCAAATTGAAAAGAATCGAATCAAATTGAAAAGAATCGAATCGAAAAAATCGAATCAAAAAGAATCGAATCGAATCGAAAAGAATCGAATCGAATTGAAAAGAATAGAATCGAATGGAATCGAATCGAAAAGAATCAATCGAATCGAATTGAATAGAAAAGAATCGAATAGATTCGAATCGACACGAATCGAAAAAAGTCGAAACGAATCGAATCATATCAAAGCGAAAAGAATCGAATCGAATCAAAAAGAATCGAATCGAACTGAATCGAAAAGAATCGAATCGAACAGTACCGAATCGAATTGATAAGATTCGAATCAAATAAAATCGAAAAGAATCTAATTGAAACGAAAAGAATCCAATCGAATCGAATTGAAAGGAATTGAATTGAAAAAATCGAAACGAAAGAATCGAATCGAATCGAATTGAAAAGAATTGAATCAAATCGAAAAGAATCGAATCGAATTGAAAAGAATCGAATCGAACTGAATCAAAAAGAATCGAATCGAACTGAATAGAAAAGAATCGAATCGAAATGTAACAAATTGAATCCAAATGATCGAATCGAATCAAATCGAAAAGAATCGAGCAGAATCGAATCGAAACGAAAAGAATCGAACTGAAAATAATCGAATCGAATCGAATCGAATAGAATCGAATAGAATTGAATCGAACGAAAAGAATCTTATCGAATCGAATCGAAAGAATCGAATCGAATCGAATGGAGAAGAATCAAATCGAACCGAATCGAAAAGAACTGAATCGAAAAGAATCGAATCGAAGAGAATCTAATCGAAACGAAAAGAATCAAATCGAATCCAAAAGAATAGAATCGAAACGAAAAGAGGCGAATCGAATCGAATCGAAAAGAAGCGAATAGAAAAAAATCGAATCGAATCGAATCGAAAAGAATCGAATTGAAAAGAATAGAATCGAAAAATTCGAATCGAATCAAATCGAAATGAATCGAATCGAATTAAATCGGTTGAAAAGATTGAATCAAAAAACATCAAAGAGAATCGAAACGAATCGAAACGAATCGAATCGAATCAAATCGAATTGAAAAGAATCGTATCAAATCAAATCTAAAAGAATCGAATCGAATCGAATCAAAAAGAATGGAATCGAATTGATTCGCATCGAAAAGAATCGATCGAATCGTATTGAATCGAAAAGAATCGAATCGAATGGAATCGAATCGAATCGAAAAGAATCGAATCGAATCGAATCGAAAAGAATTGAATCGAAGAATATCAAATCGAATTGAAAAGAATTGACTCAAATCGAAAAGGATCGAATCGAAACACAAAGAATCGAATCGAATCGAATTCGAAAGAATCGAATTGAATTGAAATGAGAAGAATCGAATCGAATTGCATCGAATCGAAAATAATTGAATCGAATTGAATAAAAAATAATCAAATCGAGTCGAATCAAAATAATTGGAATTGAATCGAATCGATAATCGAACCGAATCGAATCCAATCGAGTCGAATCGAAAATAATCGAATCGAATCAAATGGATTCAAAAACAATTAAATCGAATCGAAAAGAATCGAATGGAATCGAAAAGAATCAAACCGAATCAAAAAGAATCGAAAAGAATTGAATCAAGAAGAATCGAAATGAATTGAATCGAGTAGAATCACATCGAAGCTAGGGTAAAAGAATCGAATCGAATCAAAAATTATCTAAATCAATCCAATGAAATCCAAAAGAATTGAATCGAATCGAATCGAAAAGATTCGAATCGAAATGTAACAAGTGGAATCCAAATGATCGAATCGAATCAAATCGAAAAGAATCGAATCGAAAAGAATCGAATTGAATTGAATCGATTCGAGAAGAATCGAATCGAAAAGAATCGAATCGAATCGAAAAGAATCGAATCGAAGAGAATATAATCGAAACAAAAAGAATCGAATCGAATCGAATCAAAAAGAATCGAATCGAAACGACAAGAGGCGAATCGAATCGAATCGAAAAGAATCAAATTGAAAAGAATCGAATCAAATTGAAAAGAATCGAATCGAAAAAATCGAATCAAAAAGAATCGAATCGAATCGAAAAGAATCGAATCGAATTGAAAAGAATAGAATCGAATGGAATCGAATCGAAAAGAATCAATCGAATCGAATTGAATAGAAAAGAATCGAATAGATTCGAATCGACACGAATCGAAAAAAGTCGAAACGAATCGAATCATATCAAAGCGAAAAGAATCGAATCGAATCAAAAAGAATCGAATCGAACTGAATCGAAAAGAATCGAATCGAACAGTACCGAATCGAATTGATAAGATTCGAATCAAATAAAATCGAAAAGAATCTAATTGAAACGAAAAGAATCCAATCGAATCGAATTGAAAGGAATTGAATTGAAAAAATCGAAACGAAAAGAATCGAATCGAATCGAATTGAAAAGAATTGAATCAAATCGAAAAGAATCGAATCGAATTGAAAAGAATCGAATCGAACTGAATCAAAAAGAATCGAATCGAACTGAATAGAAAAGAATCGAATCGAAATGTAACAAATTGAATCCAAATGATCGAATCGAATCAAATCGAAAAGAATCGAGCAGAATCGAATCGAAACGAAAAGAATCGAACTGAAAATAATCGAATCGAATCGAATCGAATAGAATCGAATAGAATTGAATCGAACGAAAAGAATCTTATCGAATCGAATCGAAAAGAATCGAATCGAATCGAATGGAGAAGAATCAAATCGAACCGAATCGAAAAGAACTGAATCGAAAAGAATCGAATCGAAGAGAATCTAATCGAAACGAAAGAATCAAATCGAATCCAAAAGAATAGAATCGAAACGAAAAGAGGCGAATCGAATCGAATCGAAAAGAAGCGAATAGAAAAAAATCGAATCGAATCGAATCGAAAAGAATCGAATTGAAAAGAATAGAATCGAAAAATTCGAATCGAATCAAATCGAAATGAATCGAATCGAATTAAATCGGTTGAAAAGATCGAATCAAAAAACATCAAAGAGAATCGAAACGAATCGAAACGAATCGAATCGAATCAAATCGAATTGAAAAGAATCGTATCAAATCAAATCTAAAAGAATCGAATCGAATCGAATCAAAAAGAATGGAATCGAATTGATTTGCATCGAAAAGAATCGATCGAATCGTATTGAATCGAAAAGAATCGAATCGAATGGAATCGAATCGAATCGAAAAGAATCGAATCGAATCGAATCGAAAAGAATTGAATCGAAGAATATCAAATCGAATTGAAAAGAATTGACTCAAATCGAAAAGGATCGAATCGAAACACAAAGAATCGAATCGAATCGAATTCGAAAGAATCGAATTGAATTGAAATGAGAAGAATCGAATCGAATTGCATCGAATCGAAAATAATTGAATCGAATTGAATAAAAAATAATCAAATCGAGTCGAATCAAAAATAATTGGAATTGAATCGAATCGATAATCGAACCGAATCGAATCCAATCGAGTCGAATCGAAAATAATCGAATCGAATCAAATGGATTCAAAAACAATTAAATCGAATCGAAAAGAATCGAATGGAATCGAAAAGAATCAAACCGAATCAAAAAGAATCGAAAAGAATTGAATCAAGAAGAATCGAAATGAATTGAATCGAGTAGAATCACATCGAAGCTAGGGTAAAAGAATCGAATCGAATCAAAAATTATCTAAATCAATCCAATGAAATCCAAAAGAATTGAATCGAATCGAATCGAAAAGATTCGAATCGAAATGTAACAAGTGGAATCCAAATGATGGAATCGAATCAAATCGAAAAGAATCGAATCGAAAAGAATCGAATTGAATTGAATCGATTCGAGAAGAATCGAATCGAAAAGAATCGAATCGAATCGAAAAGAATCGAATCGAAGAGAATATAATCGAAACAAAAAGAATCGAATCGAATCGAATCAAAAAGAATCGAATCGAAACGACAAGAGGCGAATCGAATCGAATCGAAAAGAATCAAATTGAAAAGAATCGAATCAAATTGAAAAGAATCGAATCGAAAAAATCGAATCAAAAAGAATCGAATCGAATCGAAAAGAATCGAATCGAATTGAAAAGAATAGAATCGAATGGAATCGAATCGAAAAGAATCAATCGAATCGAATTGAATAGAAAAGAATCGAATAGATTCGAATCGACACGAATCGAAAAAAGTCGAAACGAATCGAATCATATCAAAGCGAAAAGAATCGAATCGAATCAAAAAGAATCGAATCGAACTGAATCGAAAAGAATCGAATCGAACAGTACCGAATCGAATTGATAAGATTCGAATCAATAAAATCGAAAGAATCTAATTGAAACGAAAGAAATCCAATCGAATCGAATTGAAAGGAATTGAATTGAAAAAATCGAAACGAAAAGAATCGAATCGAATCGAATTGAAAAGAATTGAATCAAATCGAAAGAATCGAATCGAATTGAAAAGAATCGAATCGACTGAATCAAAAAGAATCGAATCGAACTGAATAGAAAAGAATCGAATCGAAATGTAACAAATTGAATCCAAATGATCGAATCGAATCAAATCGAAAAGAATCGAGCAGAATCGAATCGAAACGAAAAGAATCGAACTGAAAATAATCGAATCGAATCGAATCGAATAGAATCGAATAGAATTGAATCGAACGAAAAGAATCTTATCGAATCGAATCGAAAAGAATCGAATCGAATCGAATGGAGAAGAATCAAATCGAACCGAATCGAAAAGAACTGAATCGAAAAGAATCGAATCGAAGAGAATCTAATCGAAACGAAAAGAATCAAATCGAATCCAAAAGAATAGAATCGAAACGAAAAGAGGCGAATCGAATCGAATCGAAAGAAGCGAATAGAAAAAAATCGAATCGAATCGAATCGAAAGAATCGAATTGAAAAGAATAGAATCGAAAATTCGAATCGAATCAAATCGAAATGAATCGAATCGAATTAAATCGGTTGAAAAGATTGAATCAAAAAACATCAAAGAGAATCGAAACGAATCGAATTGAATCAAATCGAATTGAAAAGAATCGTATCAATCAAATCTAAAAGAATCGAAATCGAATCGAATCAAAAAGAATGGAATCGAATTGATTCGCATCGAAAAGAATCGATCGAATCATTGAATCGAAAAGAATCGAATCGAATGGAATCGAATCGAATCGAAAAGAATCGAATCGAATCGAATCGAAAAGAATTGAATCGAAGAATATCAAATCGAATTGAAAAGAATTGACTCAAATCGAAAAGGATCGAATCGAAACACAAAGAATCGAATCGAATCGAATCAAAGAATCGAATTGAATTGAAATGAGAAGAATCGAATCGAATTGCATCGAATCGAAAATAATTGAATCGAATTGAATAAAAAATAATCAATCGAGTCGACTCAAAAATAATTGGAATTGAATCGAATCGATATCGAACCGAATCGAATCCAATCGAGTCGAATCGAAAATAATCGAATCGAATCAAATGGATTCAAAAACAATTAAATCGAATCGAAAAAGAATCGAATGGAATCGAAAAGAATCAACCGAATCAAAAAGAATCGAAAAGAATTGAATCAAGAAGAATCGAAATGAATTGAATCGAGTAGAATCACATCGAAGCTAGGGTAAAAGAATCGAATCGAATCAAAAATTATCTAACTCAATCCAATGAAATCCAAAAGAATTGAATCGAATCGAATCGAAAAGATTCGAATCGAAATGTAACAAGTGGAATCCAAATGATCGAATCGAATCAAATCGAAAAGAATCGAATCGAAAGAATCGAATTGAATTGATCGATTCGAGAAGAATCGAATCGAAAAGAAGCGAATCGTATCAAATCGAATCGAATCGAAAAGAATCGAATCGAAGAGAATATAATCGAAACAAAAAGAATCGAATCGAATCGAATCAAAAAGAATCGAATCGAAACGACAAGAGGCTAATCGAATCGAATCAAAAGAATCAAATTGAAAGAATCAATCAAATTGAAAAGAATCGAATCGAAAAATCGAATCAAAAAGAATCGAATCGAATCGCAAGAATCTAAAAAGAATCGAAAAGAATAGAATCGAATGGAATCGAATCGGAAAGAATCAATCGAATCGAATTGAATAGAAAAGAATCGAATAGATTCAATCCATTACCTAATCGAAAAGCATCAAACTAATCGAATCATATCAAAGTTGAAAGAATCAATCGAGTCAAAAGAATCGAATCGAACTGAATCCGAAAGAATCGAATCTAACAGACCGAAAAGAATCGAATCGAAGAGAATCGTATCGATCGAATCGAATAGAATCGAAAGAATCGAATCGATTCCAATCGAATTGAATCAAAAGAATCGAATGAACAGTATCGAATCTAATTGAAATGAATCGAATCAAATAAAATAGAAGAGAATCAAATCGAACGAAAAGAATCGAATCGAATCGAATTGAAAAGAATTGAATCAAATCGAAAGAATCGAATCAAATGAAAAAGAATCGAATCGAATCGATCAAATGATCGATTGAAAAGAATCGAGTTGAATCGAATCAAATCGAAAAGAATCAAATCGAATCGTATGGAATCAAAAAGAATCAAATCAAATCGAATCGAAAAGAATAGAATCAGATTTCAATGAATCGAAAGTCGAATTGAATCAAAAGAATCGAATCAAAACGAATCGAATCAAATCGAAAGAATCGAATCGATTTGAATCGAAAAGAATCGAATCATTCATATACTTGAAGAATCAAAAAGAATCGAATCGATTCAATCAAAAATCAAATCGAACAGAAAAGAATCGAATTAAAAGAAAAGAATCCATTCAAATCGAAACTGAATTGAATCAAACGAATCGAATGGATACGGAATCAATCGAATCGAATAATAGAATCGAATCCACTCGAACCTAAAATGAAAATAATCAAATGGAATCGAATTGAAAATAAACGAATCAAATCAAATCGAA
>NW_026019441.1:0-18425 GCF_003254725.2 Canis lupus dingo | reverse complement strand
AAGTGGGGTTCACAGGCACTAGGACACGGTGACACCCAGAGGGGGACCAGAGTCACTTGGTCCAGGTGAGGCCACTTGTGGAACATAGTCTCCGGGTCCCAATTTTGCCCAGTTGAGGACAACCCCACTCACCAGGTCCAGGTGAGGCCAACCTGCAGGCCATGCCGTGATACCATATCCCTATGATGCCCAGGTAGGGACTAGAGTCACCAGGTCCAAATGAGGCCCAGATGGGGTATATTCACTAGGTCCAGGTGAGGCCCAGTTGAGGACCAGAGTCACCAGATCACCTTGAGTCCTAGAGGGGTACCAGAATCACCTGGTCCAGGTGACATCCAGATGGGGACCAGAGTCACCAGGTCAGAGTGAGTCCCAGAGAGGTTCCAGAGTCATCATGTCCCGGTGAGGCTCAGGTGTGGAACAGAGTTACCAGGTATCAATGATGCCCAGGTGAGGACCAGAGTCTCCAGATCTGGGAGACGCACAATAGGATCAGAGTCACCAGTTCCAGGTGAGGCCAAGAAAGCGTCCACAGCAATCAGGTCCAGGTGGGGAACAAAGTCAGCAGGACTGGATGAGGCCCAGATGGGGACCAGATTCACCAGGTCCAGGTGAGGCCCAGGTGGTGACCAGAGTCCCCGGGCCTGGGAGAGGACCAGGTAAGGACCAGATTCACCAGGTCCAAGAGGCCCACGTGGGGACCTGAGTCACCAGGTATGGATGAGGCCCAAGTGGCAACCCCACTCACCAGGTCCAGGTGAGGCCAACCTGCAGGCCAGAGTCACCAGATCTAGGTGAGGCCTTAGTGGGGACCGGAGTCACCAGGTGAAATTGAGTCTACAAGAACACCACAGTCACGAGGTCCAGGTGTGATTCATTTGGGAACGAGAGTCACCAGGTCCAGGTGAGACCCAGGTGGGGACCACAGTCACCAGGTCCAGATTGAGGCCTAGGTGGTGGGTCCAGAGTCATCAGGACCAGTTGAGGCCAAAGTGTGGAGCAAAGTTATCATGTCCAGGTGAGGCCCAGGTGGGGAACAGAGTAACCATGTCCCATTGATGCTAGGTGGGAAAAGAGTCACAGGTCCAGTCGAGGCCTAAGTGAGGAGTAGATTCACCAGGTCCTGCTGAGGCCCAGTTGAGGACTAGTGTCCCCAGCTCCGGGTGAGTCCCAGAGGGGGACCAGAGTCACCCGGTTCTGGTGATATCCAGGTGGGGACCAGAGTCACCACGTCAGGGTGAGGCCCAGAGGGGGACGAGAATCACTAGGTCCAGGAGAGGCCCCGATGTGGAACTGAAACCAGGTCCCATGATGCCCATATGAGGACCTGAGTCACCAGGTCCAGGTGAGGTCCCTGTGGGAACCAGTCACTTCGTCCAGGTGAGGCCCAGGTGGGACCACAGTCACCAGGTCCAGGTGAGGCCCAGGTATATAAGAGAGTATCCAGATCCCAACGATGCCCAGGTAAGGACCAGAGTCAACAGGTCCAGGAGAGGTTCAAATATGGATCAGAGTCATTGTGTTGCAGGTGATGCCTGATGGAGACCACAGGAACCAGGTCCAGGAGAGCCCCATA
This sequence comes from Canis lupus dingo, assembly GCF_003254725.2. Lineage (NCBI taxonomy): Eukaryota > Metazoa > Chordata > Mammalia > Carnivora > Canidae > Canis > Canis lupus. Next base: position 16,849 of record NW_026019441.1, on the reverse strand, counting down.
TGGGAAAGAGAGCCACCAGATCCAGGTGAGGTCCAGGTGGGACCACAGTCACAAGGTCCAGGTGAGGCGCAGGTGGCAACAGGATTCAACATGTCCAGGTGAGGCCCAGGTGGGGAGCTGTCACCAGATCCAAGTGAGGACAATCTAAGGACCAGATTCACCAGGCCCAAATGAAGCCCATGTGGTGACCAGAGTCACCAGGTAAGGGTGAGGCCCCGAGGGGGAACCAGAGTAACCAGTTTAGTTTGTGGCCCAGAATGGGACCAGAGGTCCCTGGTCAGAGTGAGGCCCAGGTGTGGAATAGAGTATCCAGGTCCCAATGATGCCTGGGTGAGGACCAGAGTCACTAGGGCCATGCAGGCCCAGATGGGGAACAGAATCACTAGGTCCTGTTGAGGCATAGAATAAGACCACAGTCAGCAGTATCATTTGAGCCCCTTACCGAAACCAGAGCCACTCTATCCAGCTGAGTCCCAGGTCCATGTGAGGCCCACGTGAGGACCAGATTCATCAGGTCGAATTGAGGCATAGCTGGGGACAAGAGTCACCAAGTCTGGGTGGGGCCTAGGTGGGGCAAGATTCAGCAGTTCTGAGTTAGGTCAAAGTGGGGACGAGAGACACCAGGTCCAGGTGAGGCCAAACTGAGGACCAGAGTCACCAGATCCAGGTGAGGTCCATGTTGGAAAGAGAGTCACCAGGTCTAGGAGAGGTCCAGGTTGGGACCAGAGTCACTAGATCCAGGTGAAGTGCAGGTGGGGACCAGAGACACCAGATCCAGGTGAAGCCCAGGTGGGGACCAGAGTCACTAGGTCCAGATGAGGCCTAGGTGAGGACCAGAGTTACCAGGTACACGTGAGGCCCCGGTGGGGTTCAGAGGCAACAGGTCCATGTGAGGCCGACTTGGGGACCATGGTCAACATGTCTACTTGAGGCCCAGGTGTGGAACACAGTAAGAAGGTCCAGGTGAGTCCCCGGTGGTGACAAGAGGAACCACGTCCAGGTGAGGCCCAGGTGGGGACCAGGATCACGAGATCCAGGGGAGGCCATTGAAAGAACCAGAGTCAACATTTCGAGGTCAGTCGCAGGTGGCAACCAGGGTAAGCAGGTCAAAGTCAGGCCAAAGTGAGGTTCACAGTCACTAGGGCACGGTGAGACCCAGAGGGGGACCAGAGTCACCTGGTCCAGGTGAGGTCCAGTTGTGGAACACAGTCACCGGGTCCCAATTTTGCCCAGTTGAGGACCATGGTGAACAGGACCAGGTGAGGCCCAGATGGGGACCGGAGTCCCCAAATCCAGGTGAAGACCAGGTGGGGACCAGAGTCACCAGATCCAGGGTAGTCTCAGGTGCAGACCAGAATCACAAGGCTCCAGGTGAGGTGTAGGTGGCAACCACACTCACCAGGTCCCTGTGAGGCCCTGGTGGGGACCAGAGCCACGAGTACATGAGAAGCTAGAAACACTGCAGCCACCAGGTCCACATGATGTCCATGTGGGAAAGAGAATCACCAGTTACAGGTGAGGACCAGGTGGGGATCCGACTCACCATGTCCAGGTGAGTCCCAGGTGGGGACCAGTGTCACCATGTCCAGTTGTGGCCCAGGTGAAGACCAGAATTAATAGGTCCGGCTGGGTCACTGTTAGTGAACAGGGTCACCATATCCTGATGCTACCCAGGTGGGTACCAGAGACACCAGATCCTGGTCAGGCCCAGGTGAGACCAGAGATTGAGGTCCAGGTGAGGTCCCGATGGGAACCACAGTCACCAGGTCAGGTGAGGCCATGCTTAGGATCACAGTCACCAGTTACAGGTGAGGCCCAGGTGGAGCCAGAATCACCTGGTACAGAAGAGGCCAAAGTCAGGACCTGAGTTACCAGGATCAGGTCAGTCCCAGTGGGGAATAGAGTAACCCTGTCCCGATGATGCCCAGGTAGAACCAGAGTCACCAGGTCCAGATGAGGCGCTGGTGGGGAGCATATTCACTAGGTCCCGGTGAGGCCCAGTTGAGGACCAGAGTCACCAGGTCTAGTTGAGGCCTAGAGGGGTACCAGATTCACCTGGTCTAGGTGACATCCAGATGGGGACCAGAGTCACCATGTCAGGGTGAGGCCCAGAGAGGATCCAGAGTCCTCATGTCCAGATGAGGCTCAGGTGTGGAACAGAGTATCCAGATCATAATGGTCCACAGGTGAGGACCAGAGTCACCAGATCTGGGTGGGGCCCAGTTAGGATCAGAGTCACCAGTTCCAGGTGAGGCCAAGAAGGAGTCCACAGCAATCAGGTCCAGGTGGGGAACAAAGTCACCAGGACTGAGTGAGGACAAGATGGGGACCAGATTCACCAGGTCCAGGTGATTCCCAGGTGGTGACCAGAGTTACCAGTTCCGGGGGAGGACCAGGCAAGGACTAGATTCACCAGGTCCAAGTGAGTCCCACGTGGGGACCTGTGTCACCAGGCATGTGTGAGGCCCAGGTGGCAAGCCCACTGACCAGGTCCAGGTGAGGCCAACCTGCAGGCCATTCAGAGGAACCATGTCCCGATGATGCCCAGGTAGGGACCAGAGTCACCAGGTCCAAATGAGGCCCAGATGGTGCATCTTCACTTGGTCCAGGTGAGGCCCAGTTGAGGACCAGAGTCACTAGATTTGCTTGAGGCCTAGAGGGGTACCAGAATCACCTGGTCCAGGTGACATCCAGATGGGGACCAGAGTCACCAGGTCAGGGTGAGGCCCAGAGTGTTCCAGAGTCATCATGTCCAGGTGAGGCTCAGGTGTGCAACAGAGTCAGCAGGTACCAATGATGCCCAGGTGAGGACCAGAGTCACCAGGTCTGGATGACGCGCAGATAGGATCAGAGTCACCAGTTCTAGGTGAGGCCAAGAAGGAGTCCACAGAATTCAGGTCCTGGTGGGGAACAAAGTCACCAGGACTGGGTGACTCTCTAGATGGGGACCAGATTCACCAGGTCCAGGGGAGGCCCAGGTAGTGACCAGAGTCCCCTGGTCTAGGAGAGGACCAGGAAAGGATCAGATTCACCAGGTTCAAGAGCCCCACGTAGGGACCTGAGTCACAAGGTATGGGTGAGGCCCAGGTGGCAACCCCACTCACCAGGTCCAGGTGAGGCCAACCTGCAGGCCATGCAGAGGAACCATGTCCGGATGATGCCCAGGTAGGGACCAGAGTTACCAGGTCCAGGTGAGTGCAACCTGCAGGCCATGCAGTGGAACCATGACCCGATGATGCCGAGGTAGTGACCAGAGTTACCAGGTCCAAATGAGGCCCAGATGGAGCATATTCACTAGGTCCAGGTGAGGCCCAGTTGAGGACCAGAGTCACCAGATCTGGTTGAGGCCTAGAGGAGTACCAGTATCACCTGGTCCAGGTGACATCCAGATGGGGACCAGAGTCACCAGGTCAGGGTGAGACCCAGAGAGGTCCAGAGTCATCATGTCCAGGTGAGGCTCAGGTGTGGAACAGAGTCACCAGGTACCAATAACTCCCAGGTGAGGACCAGAGTCACCAGATCTGGGAGACGCGCATATAGGATCAGAGTCACCAGTTCCAGGTGAGGCCAAGAAAGGGTCCACAGCAATCAGGTCCAGGTGGGGAAGAAAGTCACCAGGACTGGGTGAGGCCCAGATGGGGACCAGATGCACCAGGTCCAGGTGAGGCCCAGGTGGGACCACAGTCATCAGGTCCAGGTGAGGCCCAGGTATATAAGAGAGTATCCAAGTCCCAATGATGCCCAGGTAGAACCAGAGTCACCAGGTCAGATGAGGCGCAGGAGGGGAGCATATCCACTGGGTCCCGGTGAGGCCCAGTTGAGGACCAGAGTCACCAGGTCTAGTTGAGGCCTAGAGGGGTACCAGATTCACCTGGTCTAGGTGACATCCACATGGGGACCAGAGTCACCGTGTCAGGGTGAGGTCCAGAGGGGATCCAGCGTAATCATGTCCAGGTGAGGCTCAGGTGTGGAACAGAGTATCCAGATCATAATGGTCCACAGGTGAGGACCAGTGTCACCAGATCTGGGTGAGGCCCAGTTAGGATCAGAGTCACCAGTTCCAGGTGAGGCCAAGAAGGAGTCCACAGCAAACAGGTCCAGGTGGGGAACAAAGTCAGCAGGACTGGGTGAGGCACAGATGGGGACCAGATTCACCAGGTCCAGGTTATTCCCAGGTGGTAAACAGACTTACCAGTTCCGGGTGACAACCAGTTAAGGACCAGATTCAACAGGTCCAAATGAGGCCCACGTGGGGACCTGAGTCACCAGGTATTGGTGAGGCCAGGTGGCAAGGCACTCCCCAGGTCCAGGGGAGGCAAACCTGCAGGCCATACAGAGGAACCATGTCCCGATGATACCCAGGTAAGGACGAGAGTTACCATATCCAGGTGACGCCAACCTGCAGGCCATGCAGTGGAACCATGTCCCGATGATGCCCAGGTAGGGACTAGAGTCACCATGTCAGGGAGAGGCCCAGAGAGGTTCCAGAGTCATCATGTCCAGGTGAGGCTCAGGTGAGGAACAGAGTCACCAGGTACCAATGATGCCCAAGTGAGGACCAGAGTCACCAGATCTGGGTGACGCGCAGATAGGTTCAGAGTCACCAGTTCCAGGTAAGGCCAAGAAAGAGTCCACAGCAATCAGGTCCAGGTGGGGAACAAAGTCACCAGGACTGGGTGAGGGCCAGATGGGGACCAGATTCACCAGGTCCAGGTGAGGCCCAGTTGAGGACCAGTGTCCCCAGCTCCGGGTGGGTCCCAGAGGGGGACCAGAGTCAACCGGTTCCGGTGATATCCAGGTGGGGACCAGAGTCACCACGTCAGGGTGAGGCCCAGAGGGGGACGAGAATCACTAGCTCCAGGTGAGGCCCCGATGTGGAACTGAAACCAGGTCCCATGATGCCCATATGAGGACCTGAGTCAGCAGGTCCAGGTGAGGTCCCTGTGGGAACCAGTCACCTCGTCCAGGTGAGGCCCAGGTGGGACCACAGTCACCAGGTCCAAGTGAGGCCCAGGTATATAAGAGTGTAACCAGGTCGCAATTATGCCCAGGTAAGGAGCAGAGTCAACAGTCCAGGAGAGGCTCAAATATGGACCAGAGTCATTTTGTTCCAGGTGATGCCTGATGGAGACCACAGGAATCAGGTCCAGGAGAGCCCCATATGGTAACCAGAGCCACCAGATCCAGGTGAGGTCCTGGTGGGACCACAGTCACAAGGTCCAGGTGAGGCGCAGGTGGCAACAGGATTCACCAAGTCCAGGTGAGGCCCAGCTGGCGACCAGTCACCAGATCCAAGTGAGGACAAGCTAAGAACCAGATTCACAAGGCCCAAATGAAGCCCATGGGGTGACCAGAGTCACCAGGTAAGGGTGAGTCCCAGAGGGGGAACCAGAGTAACCAGTTTAGTTTGAGGCCCAGAATGGGTCCACAGGTCCCTAGTCAGAGTGAGGCCCAGGTGTGGAATAGTGTATCCAGGTCCCAATGATGCCTGGGTGAGGACCAGAGTCACTAGGGCCATGCAGGCCCAGATGGGGACAAATCACTAGGTCCTGGTGAGGCATAGAATAAGACCACAGTCAGCAGTATCATTTGATCCCCTTGCGTGAACCAGAGCCACTCTATCCAGCTGAGTCCCAGGTCCATGTGAGGCTCACGTGAGGACCGGATTCATTAGGTCGAATTGAGGCATAGCTGGGGACAAGAGTCACCAGGTCTGGGTGTGGGCTAGGTGGGGCAAGATTCAGCAGTTCTGAGTTAGGTCAAAGTGGGGACGAGAGACGCCAGGTCCAGGTGAGGCCAAACTGAGGACCAGAGTCACCAGATCCATAAGAGCTTCATGCTGGAAAGAGAGTCACCAGGTCCAAGAGAGGTCCAGGTGGGGACCAGAGTCACCAGATCCAGGTGAAGTCCAGGTGGGGACCAGAGTCACCAGATCCACGTGAAGCCCAGTTCGTGACCAGAGTCACTAGGTCCCGATGAGGCCCAGGTGAGGACCAGAGTTACCAGGTACACGTGAGGCCCCGGTGGGGATCAGAGGCAACAGGTCCATGTGAGGCCGGCTTGGGGACCATGGTCAACACGTCTACTTGAGGCCCTGGTGTGTAACACAGTAAGCAGGTCCAGGTGAGTCCCCGGTGGTGAAAAGAGTCACCACGTCTAGGTGAGGCCCAGGTGGGGACCAGGATCACCAGGTACAGTTGAGGCCCTTGAAAGAACTAGAGTCTTCTGGCACAAAAACAGACACATAGATCAGTGAAACAGAATAAAGAATCCAGAAGTGGACCCTGAACTTTATGGGCAACTAATATTCGATAAAGGAGGAAAGACTATCCATTAGAAGAAAGACAGTCTCTTCAATAAATGGTGCTGGGAAAATTGGACATCCACATGCAGAAGAATGAAACTAGACCACTCTCTTTCACCATACACAAAGATAAACTCAAAATGGATGAAAGATCTAAATGTGAGACAAGATTCCATCAAAATCCTAGAGAAGAACACAGGCAACACCCTTTTTGAACTCGGCCATAGTAACTTCTTGCAAGATACATCCACGAAGGCAAAAGAAACAAAAGCAAAAATGAACTATTGGGACTTCATCAAGATAAGAAGCTTTTGCACAGCAAAGGATACAGTCAACAAAACTCAAAGACAAACTACAGAATGGGAGAAGATATTTGCAAATGACATATCAGATAAAGGACTAGTTTCCAAGATCTATAAAGAACTTATCAAACTCAACACCAAAGAAACAAGCAATCCAATCATGAAATGGGCAAAAGACATGAACAGAAATCTCACAGAGGAAGACATAGACATGGCCAACATGCACATGAGAAAATGCTCTGCATCACTTGCCATCAGGGAAATACAAATCAAAACCACAATGAGATACCACCTCACACCAGTGAGAATGGGGAAAATTAACAAGACAGGAAACAACCAATGTTGGAGAGGATGCGGAGAAAAGGGAATCCTCATACACTGTTGGTGGGAATGTGAACTGGTGCAGCCACTCTGGAAAACTGTGTGGAGGTTCCTCAAACAGTTAAAAATATACCTGCCCTACGACCCAGCAATTGCACTGTTGGGGATTTTACCCAAAGAGACAAATGCAATGAAACGCCGGGACACCTGCACCCCGATGTTTATAGCAGCAAGGGCCACGATAGCCAAACTGTGGAAGGAGCCTCGGTGTCCAACGAAAGATGAATGGATAAAGAAGATGTGGTTTATGTATACAATGGAATATTACTCAGCTATTAGAAATGACAAATACCCACCATTTGCTTCAACGTGGATGGAACTGGAGGGTATTATGCTGAGTGAAGTAAGCCAGTCGGAGAAAGACAAACATTATATGTTCTCATTCATTTGGGGAATATAAATAATAGTGAAAGGGAATATAAGGGAAGGGGGAAGAAATGTGTGGGAAATATCAGAAAGGGAGACAGAACGTAAAGACTGCTAACTCTGGGAAACGAACTAGGGGTGGTAGAAGGGGAGGAGGGCGGGGGATGGGAGTGAATGGGTGACGGGCACTGGGGGTTATTCTGTATGTTAGTAAATAGAACACCAATAAGAAAAAATAAATTTAAAAAAAAAAGAAAAAAGAAAGAACCAGAGTCAACAGGTCGAAGTCAAGCGCAGGTGGCAACCAGGGTCAGCAGGTCCAAGTCAGACCAAAGTGCGTTTCACAGTCATTAGGGCACGGTGAGAACCAGAGGGGGACCAGAGTCACCTGGTGTAGGTGAGATCCATTTGTGGAACACAGTCACCGGGCCCCAAATGTGCCCATTTGAGGACCATGGTCAACAGGGCCAGGTGAGGCCCAGATGGGGACCGGAGAGCCCAAATCCAGGTGAAGACCAGGTGGGGACCACAGTCACCAGATCCAGGGTAGTCTCAGGTGCAGACCAGAATCACCAAGTCCAGGTGAGGTGCAGGTGGCAACCACACTCACCAGGTCCCGGTGAGGCCCTGGTGGGGACCAGAGTCACGAGGTACATGAGAAGCTAGAAACACTGCAGCCACTAGGTCCACAGGATGTCCATGTGGGAACGAGAATCACCAGTTACAGGTGAGGAAGAGGTGGGGATCCGACTCACCATGTCCAGGTGAGACCCAGGTGGGAACGAGTGTCACCATGTCCAGGTGTGACCCAGGTGAAGACCAGAGTTAATAGGTCCGCCTGGGTCACTGTTAGTGAACAGTGTAACCATATCCTGATGCTACCCTGGTGGGTACCAGAGACACCATGTCCTGGTGAGGCCCAGGTGGGACCAGAGACATAAGGTCCAGGTGAGGTCCCGATGGGAACCACAGTCACCAGGTCTGGTGAGGCCATGCTTAGAATCAGAGTCACCAGTTACTGGTGAGGCCCAGGTGGAGCCAGAGTCACCTGGTACAGAAGAGGCCAAAGTCAGGACCAGAGTTACCAGGATCAGGTCAGTCCCAGTGGGGAATAGAGTAACCATGTCCCGATGATGCGCAGGTAGAACCAGAGTCACCAGGTCCAGATGAGGAGCAGGTGGGGAGCATATTCTCTAGGTCTCGGTGAGGCGCACTTGAGGACCAGTATCCCCAGGTCTAGTTGAGGCCTAGAGGGGTACCAGATTCACCTGGTCTAGGTGACATCCAGATGTGGAGCAGAGTCACCATGTCAGGGTGAGGCCCAGAGGGGATCCAGAGTCATCATGTCCAGGTGAGGCTCAGGTGTGGAACAGAGATCCAGGTCATAATGGTCCACAGGTGAGGACCAGAGTCACAAGATCTGGGTGAGGCCCAGTTAGGATCAGAGTCACCAGTTCCAGGTGAGGCCAAGAAGGAGTCCACAGCAATCAGTTCCAGGTGGGGAACAAAGTCACGAGGACTGGGTGAGGCCCAGATGGGGACCAGATTCACCAGGTCCAGGTGATTCCCAGGGTGTGACCAGAGTTACCAGTTCCGGGTGAGGACCAAGTAAGGACCAGATTCACCAGGTCCAAGTGAGGCCCACGCGGTACCTGTGTCACCAAGCATGGGTGAGGCCCAGGTGGCAACCCCACTCCCCAGGTCCAGGTGAGGCCAACCTACAGGCCATGCAGAGGAACCATGTCCCGATGATGCCCAGGTAGGGACTAGAGTTACCAGGTCCAGGTGAGGCCAACATGCAGGCCATGCAGTGGAACCATGTCCCGATGATGCCCAAATAGGGACCAGAGTCACCAGGTCCAAATGAGGCCCAGATGGAGCATATTCACTTGGTCCAGTGAGGCCCAGTTTGGGAGCACTGTCACCAGATCTGGTTGAGGCTTAGAGGGGTACCAGAATCACCTCGTCCAGGTGACATCCAGATGGGGACCAAAGGCATCAGATCAGGGAGAGGCCCAGAGTGGTTCCAGAGTCATCATGTCCAGGTTAGGCTCAGGCGTGGAACAGAGTCACCAGGTACCACTGATGCCCAGGTGAGGCCCAGAGTCACCAGGTCTGGGTGATGCGCTGATAGGATCAGAGTCACCAGTTCCAGGTGAGGCCAAGAAAGAGTCCACTGCAATCAGGTCCAGGTGGGGAACAAAGTCACCAGGACTGGGTGAGGCCCAGATGTGGTCCAGATTCACCAGGTCCAGGTGAGGCCAAGGTGGTGACCAGAGTCCCCGGGTCTGGGACAGGACCAGGTAAGTACCAGATTCACCAGGTCCAAAAGGCCCACGAGGGGAATTGAGTCACCAGCTATGTGTGAGGCCCAGGTGGCAACACCACTCACCAGGTCAAGGTGAGGCCAACCTGCAGACCAGAGTCACCAGATCCAGGTGAGTCCCTAGTGGGGACCAGTGTCACCAGGTAAATGTGAGTCTACAAGAACACCACAGTCAACAGGTCCAGGTGTGGTTCATGTGGGAACGAGAATCACGAGGTACAGGTGAGACCCAGGTGAGCACCACAGTCACCAGGTCCAGACTGAGGCCTAGGTGGGGGGACCAGAGTCATCAGGACCAGTTGAGGCCAAAGAGTGGAGCAAAGTTACCATGTCCAGGTGAGGCCCAGGTGGGGAACAGAGTAACAATGTCCCATTGATGCCAGGTGGGAAAAAGTCACAAGGTCCAGACGAGGCCTAAGTGAGGAGTAGATTCACCAGGTCCTATTGAGGCCCAGTTGAGGACCAGTGTCCCCAGCTCCGGGTGAGTCCCAGAGGGGGACCAGAGTCACCGTTTCTGGTGATATCCAGGTGGGGACCAGAGGCACCACGTCAGGGTGAGGCCCAGAGGGGGACGAGAATCACTAGGTCCAGGGGAGGCCCCGATGGGGAACTGAGAAACCAGGTCCCATAATGTCCATATGGGGACCTGAGTCACCAGGTCCATGTGAGGTCCCTGTGAGAACCAGTCACCTCATCCAGGTGAGGCCGAGGTGGGACCACAGTCACCAGGTCCAGGTGAGGCCCAGGTATATAAGAGTGTACCCACGTCCCAATGATGCCCAGGTAAGGACCAGAGTCAACAGGTCCAGGAGAGGGCAAATATGGAACAGAGTCATTGTGTTCCAGGTGAGGCCAGATGGAGACCACAGGATCGAGTTACAGGAGAGCCCCATATGGGAACCAGAGCCACCAGATCCAGGTGAGAACCAGGTGGGACCACAGTCACAAGGTCCAGGAGTAGCGCAGGTGGAAACAGGATTCACCGAGTCCAGGTGAGGCCCAGGTATATAAGAGTGTACCCACGTCCCAATGATGCCCAGGTAAGGACCAGAGTCAACAGGTCCAGGAGAGGGCAAATATGGAACAAAGTCATTGTGTTCCAGGTGAGGCCAGATGGAGACCACAGGATCGAGTTACAGGAGAGCCCCATATGGGAACCAGAGCCACCAGATCCAGGTGAGAACCAGGTGGGACCACAGTCACAAGGTCCAGGAGAAGCGCAGGTGGAAACAGGATTCACCGAGTCCAGGTGAGGCCCAGGTGGCGACCAGTCACCAGATCCAAGTCAGGACAATCTAAGGACCAGATTCACCAGGCCCAATGAAGCCCAAGGGGTGACCAGAGTCACCAGGTAAGGGTGAGGCCCAGAGGGGGAACCAGAGTAAAAAGTTTAGTTTGAGGCCAAGAATGGGACCAGAGTGCCCTGGTCAGAGTGAGTCCCAGATGTGGAATAGAGTATCCAGGTCCCAATGATGCCTGGGTGAGGACCAGAGTCACTAGGGCCATGGAGGCCCAGATGGGGAACAGAATCACTAGGTCCTGGTGAGGCATAGAATACGACGACAGTCACCAGTATCAGGTGAGCCCCTTGTGGGAACCAGAGCCACTCTATGCAGCTAAGTCACAGGTCCATTTGAGGACCATGTGAGGACCAGATTCATCAGGTCGAATTGAGGCATAGCTGGGGACAAGTGTCACCAGGTCTGGGTGCGGTCTAGGTGGGGCAAGATTCTGCAGTTCTGAGTTAGGTCAAAGTGGGGACTAGAGACACCAGGTCCAGGTGAGGCCAAACTGAGGACCAGAGTCACCAGATCCAGGTGAGGTCCATGTTGTAAAGAGAGTCACCAGGTCCGGGAGAGGTCCAGGTGGGGACCAGAGTCACCAGATCCAGGGGAAGTCCAGGTGTGGACCAGAGTCACCAGATATAGGTGAAGCCCAGGTGGGGACCAGAGTCACTAGGTCCAGATGAGGCCCAGGTGAGAACCAGAGTTACCAGGTACACGTGAGGCACCGGTGATGATCAGAGGCAAAAGGTCCATGTGAGGCCGGCTTGGGGACCATGGTCAACAGGGCTACTTGAGGCCCAGGTGTGGAACACAGTAAGCAGGTCCAGGTGAGTCCCTGGTGGTGACAAGAGTCACCACGTCCAGTTGAGGCCCAGGTGGGGACCAGGATCACCAGGTCCAGGGGGAGGACCTTGCAAGAACCAGAGTCAACAGTTCGAGGCCAGGCGCAGGTGGCAACCAGGGTCAGAAGTTCCAAGTCTGGCCAAAGTGGGGTTCACAGTCACTAGGGCACGGTGACATCCAGAGGGGGACCAGAGTCTCCTGGTACATTTGAGGTCCAGTTGTGGAACACAGTCAACGGGTCCGAATTTTGCCCAGTTGAGGACCATGTTCAACAGGGCCAGGTGAGGCCCAGATGGGGACCGGAGTCCCCAAGTCAAGGTGAAGCCCAGGTGGGGACCACAGTCACCAGATCCAGGGAAGTCACAGGTGCAGACCAGAATCACCATGTCCAGGTGTGGACCAGGTGAAGAGCAGAGTTAATAGGTCCGGCTGGGTCACTGTTAGTGAACAGTGTAACCATATCCTGATGCTACCCAGGTTGGTACCAGAGACACCAAGTCCTGGTGAGGCCCAGGTCGGACCAGAGACATGAGGTCCAGGTGAGTTCCCGATGGGAACCACAGTCACCAGGTCAGGTTAGGCCATGCTTAGGATCAGAGTCACCAGTTAAAGGTGAGACCAGTTCGAAACAGAGTCACCTGGTACAGAATAGGCCAAAGTCAGGACCAGAGTTGCCAGGATCAGGTCAGTCCCAGTGGGGAATAGAGTAACCATGTCCCGATGATGCCCAGGTAGAACCAGAGTCACCAGGTCCAGATGAGTCGCAGGTGGGGAGCATTTTTACTAGGTCCCGCTGAGGCCCAGTTGAGGACCAGAGTCGCCAGGTATAGTTGAGGCCTAGCGGGGTACCAGATTCACCTGGTCTAGGTGACATCCAAATGGGGACCAGAGTCACCATGTCAGGGTGAGGCCCAGAGGGGATTAAGAGTCATCATGTCCAGGTGAGGCTCAGGTGTGGAACCGAGTATTCAGATCATTATGGTCCTCTGGTGAGGACCAGAGTCACCAGATCTGGGTGAGGCCCACTTGGGATCAGAGTCTCAAGTTCCAGGTGAGGCCAAGAAGGAGTCCACAGCAATCAGGTCGAGGTGGGCAACAAATTCACCAGGAATGGGTGAGGCCCAGATGGGGACCACATTCACCAGGTCCAGGTGACTTCCAGGTGGTGACCAAACTTACCAGTTCCGGGTGAGGACCAGGTAAGGACAAGATTCAACAGGTACACGTGAGGCCAACGTGGGGACCTGTGTCACCAGGTATGGGTGAGGCCCAGGTGGCAACCCCACTCCCCAGGTCCAGGTGAGGCCAACCTGTAGGCCATGCAGAGGAACCATGTCACGATGATACCCTGTTTGGGACCAGAGTTACGAGATCCAGGTGAGGCCAACCTTCAGGCCATGCAGTGAAAACATGTCCCGATGATGCCCAGGTAGTGACCAGAGTCACCAGGTCCAAATGAGGCCCAGATGGAGGATATTCACTAGGTCCAGGTGAGGCCCAGTTGAGGACCAGAGTTCCCAGATCTGGTTGAGGCATAGAGGGGTACCAGAATCACCAGGTCCAGGTGACATCCAGATGGGTACCAGAGTCACCAGGTCAGGGTGAGGCCCAGGGATTTTCCAGAGTCATCATGTCCAGGTGAGGCTCAGGTGTGGAACAGAGTCACCAGGTACCAACGATGCCCAGGTGAGGACCAGAGTCACCAGGTCTGGGTGATGCGCAGATAGAATCAGAGTCACCCGTTCCAGGTGAGGCTAAAAAAGAGTCCACAGCAATCAGGTCCAGGTGGGGAATAAATCACCAGGACTGGGTGAGAACCAGATGGGGACCAGATTCACCAGGTCCAGGTGAGTCCCAGGTGGTGACCAGAGTCCCCAGCTCCGGGATAGGACCAGATAAGGACCAGATTCACCAGGTCCAAGAGGCCCACATGGGGACCTGAGTCACCAGGTATGTGTGAGGCCCAGGTGGCCACCCCACTCACCAGTTCCAGGTGAGGCCAACCTGCAGGCCAGAGTCTCCAGTTCCAGGTGAGGCCCTAGTGGGGAACACAGTCACCAGATCCGGGGTAGTCTCATGTGCAGATCAGAATCACCAGGTCCAGGTGAGGTGCAGGTGGAAACCACACTCACCAGGTCCCGGTGAGGCCCTGGTGGGGACCAGAGACACGAGGTACATGAGAAGCTAGAAACACTGCAGCCACCAGGTCCACATGATGTCCATGTGGGAACAAGAATCACCAGGTACAAGTGAGGACCAGGTGGGGATCCGACTCCCCATGTCCAGGTGAGACCAAGGTGGAAACAAGTGTCACCATGTCCAGGTGTGTCCCAGGTGAAGACCAGAGTTAATAGTTCCCGCTGGGTCACTGTTAGTTAACAGAGTACCATATCCTGATGCTAACCAGGTAGGTACCAGAGACACCAGGTCCTGGTGAGGGCCAAGTGGGTCCAGAGTCACCAGATCTGGTTGAGGCCTAGAGGGGTACCAGAATCACCTGGTCCAGGTGACATCCAGATGGGGACCAGAGTCACCAGGTCAGGGTGAGGCCCAGAGAGGATCCACAGTCATCATGTCCAGGTGAGGCTCAGGTGTGGAACAGAGTCACCAGGTACCTATGATGCCCCGGTGAGGACCAGAGTCACCAGATATGGGTGATGTGCAGATAGGATCAGAGTCACCAGATCTAGGTGAGGCGAAGAAAGTGTCCACAGCAAGCAGGTCCAGGTGGGTAACAAAGTCCCCAGGACTGGGTGAGGCCCAGATGGGGACCAGATTCACCAGGTCCAGGTGAGGCCCAGGTGGTGACCAGAGTTCCCGGGTCTGGGAGAGGACGAGGAAAGGACCAGATTCACCATGTCCAAGATGCCCACGGGGGGAACTGAGTCACCAGGTATGGGTGAGGCCCAGGTGACCACCCCACTCACAAGGTCCAGATGAGGCCAACCTGCATGCCAGAGTCACCAGATCCAGGTGAGGCCCTGGTGATGACCGGAGTCACCAGGTAAATGTGAGTCTACAAGAACTCCAGAGTCACCAGGTCCTGGTGTGGTTCATGTGTGAACGAGAGTCACCAGGTCCAGGTGAGACCCAGGTGGGGACCACAGTCACCAGGTCCAGACTGAGGCCTAGGTGGGGGGACCAGAGTCATGAGGAACATTTGAGGCCAAAGTGTGGAGCAAAGTTATCATGTCCAGGTGAGGCCCAGGTGGGGAACAGAGTAACCATGTCCCATTGATGCCAGGTGGGAAAAGAGTCACAAGGTCCAGACGAGGCCTAAGTGAGGAGTAGATTCACCAGGTCCTTTTGAGGCCCGGTTGAGTACCAGTGTCCCCAGCTCCGGGTGAGTCCCAGAGGGGGACCAGAGTCACCCGGTTCTGGGCATATCCAGCTGGGGACCAGAGTCACCACGTCAGGGTGAGGCCCAGAAGGGGATGAGAATCACTAGGTCCAGGTGAGGCCCTGATGTGGAAATGAGAAACCAGGTCCCATGACGCCCATATGAGGACCTGAGTCACCAGGTCCTGGTGAGGTCCCTGTTGGAACCAGTCACCTCGTCCAGGTGAGGCCCAGGTGGGACCACAGTCACCAGGTCCAGGTGAGGCACACGTATATAATAGAGTATCCAGTTGCCAATGATCCCCAGGTTAGGACCACAGTCAACAGGTCCAGGAGAGGCCCAAATATGGATCAGAGTCATTTTTTTCCAGGTAGGTCCAGATGGATACCACGGGAAGCAGGTCCAGGAGAGCCCCATATGGGAACCAGAGCCACCAGATCAAGGTGAGTTCCAGGTGGGTCCACAGTCACAAGGTCCAGGTGAGGCGCAGGTGGCAACAGGATTCACCATGTCCAGGTGAGGCCCAGGTGGCGACCAGTCACGATATCCAAGTGAGGACAAGCTAAGGACCAGATTCACCAGGCCCAAATGAAGCCCAAGGGGTGACCAGAGTCACCAGGTAAGGGTGAGGCCCAGAGGGGGACCAGAGTAACCAGTTTAATTTGAGGCCCAGAATGCGACCAGAGGTCCCTGGTGAGAGTGAGGCCCAGGTGTGGAATAG
This sequence comes from Canis lupus dingo, assembly GCF_003254725.2. Classification (NCBI taxonomy): domain Eukaryota; kingdom Metazoa; phylum Chordata; class Mammalia; order Carnivora; family Canidae; genus Canis; species Canis lupus. The sequence continues at coordinate 980 of NW_026019441.1, read as the reverse complement.
AGTATCCAGGTCCCAATGATGCCTGGGTGAGGACCAGAGTCACTAGGACCATGCAGGCCCAGATGGGGAACAGAATCACTAGGTCCTGGTGAGGCATAGAATACGACGACAGTCACCAGTATCAGGTGAGACCCTTGTGGGAACCAGAGCCACTCAATCCAGCTGAGTCCCAGGTACATGTGAGGCCCACATGAGGACCAGATTCATCAGGTCGAATTGAGGCATAGCTGAGGACAAGAGTCACCAGGTATGGGTGCGGCCTAGGTGGGGCAAGATTCAGCAGTTCTGAGTTAGGTCAAAGTGAGGACGAGAGACACCAAGTCCAGGTGAGGCCAAACTGAGGACCAGGGTTACCAGATCCAGGTGAGGTCCATGTTGTAAAGAGAGTCACCAGGTCCGGGAGAGGTCCAGGTGGGGACCAGAGTCACCAGAACCAGGTGAAGTCCAGGTGGGGACCAGAGTCACCAGATCCATGTGAAGCCCAGGTGGGGACCAGAATCACTAGGTACAGATGAGGCCCACTGAGGACCAGAGTTCCCAGGTACACGTGAGGCCCCGGTGGGGATCAGAGGCAACAGGTCCATGTGAGGCCGGCTTGGGGACCATGGTCAACAGGTCTAATTGAGGCCCAAGTGTGGAACACAGTATCCAGGTCCAGGTGAGTCCCCAGGGTGGGTTGGGTATGCAAGAGTCACCACGCCAGTTGGTGGCCCCAGGGGTTGGGGGAGAACAGGGATTCAACCCAGGTCCAGGGGAGGCCCTTTTTGAAAGAAAGATCAGAGTGAACAGTTCGAGGGAGGTCAGCGAGGTGACAATTACAGGGTCACAGGGGTCATCAGCAGGGTCCAAGGCAGGCCCACACAAACCAAAGTGGGTTTCAACAGTCACTAGGGCACGGGGTGTTTTTTACCGGTTTTTGATTTCGAGACCAGAGGGGGACCAGATCCCAGAGAGTCACCTGGTTTCCCAGGTTGAGGTGA